>NW_024872012.1:0-23188 GCF_019054845.1 Dipodomys spectabilis
AATGCTGGCTGAAGGTTTGTCATATACAGCCTTTATTGTATTGAGGAATGTTCCCTGGATTCCTAATTTTCCCAGAGCCTTCATAAAAGGGTTTTGGAACTTGTCAGACGCTTTTTTCTACATCTATTGAGATAACCATGTGGTTCTTATCTTTGCTCCTGTTGATCTGATGAATTATATTAATTGATTTGCGTATATTGAACCAGCTTTCCATCCCTGAAATGAATACTGTTTGATCGTGGTGTATGATTTTTGGATGAATTGTTGAAGTCGATTGGCCAAAATTTTGTTGAGAAGTTTTGCATCAATGTTCATCAAAGAAGTGGATCTCTAGTTCTCTTTCTTTGATGAGTCCCTGCCTGGTTTTGGGATGAGGGTTATGATGTCTTCATAGAATGAGTCCCATTGTGCACTTTCTCTTTCAATTTCATTGAAGAGTTGGAGGAGTATTGGTGTGAGTTCTGCTTTGAAGGCCTTGTAGAATTCCGCTGTAAATCCATTGGTCCTTAGATGAGAGGTCTCTTATTGCTGCTTCTATCTCAATGCTTGATATAGGCCTGTTAATTTGATTTAACTCATCTTGGTTTAGTTTTGGCATGTCAATATTTGCTAGGAAAAAGTCCATTTCTACCAGGTTCTCAACTTATTAGCATAAAAGTTTGAGAAGTATTCCCTTATAATGTTCTGGATTTTGGTTGTTTCTGTGGTGATGTTTCCATTCACATCTCTGAGTTTGTTTATTTCTGTGTGTGCTCTTCTTTTTCTGATAAGATTTGCTAAGCGTCTGTCAATTTTTGTTAATTTTTTCAAAGAACCAACTCTGTTTTGTTGATTCTTTCTATTTTTTTTTTGATTCTAATTCGTTTAATTCTGATTTAATTATTTCTTTCAATCTACTGGACAGGAGTTTATTTGGTTGCTCTTTTTCACTGAGGTAAATGTCTCTTTAAATTGTTGGTTTCAGATCTCTCTAATTTGTTGATGTAGGAACTCAGAGGTATAAAATTGCCTCTGAGTACTGCATTTCCTGTGTCCAAGAGGAGCTGGTAATTTATGATTTCATTTTTGTGGAATATCATGAACATTTGCATTTCCTTTCTAATCTCTTCCATGACCCACTGGTGATTCAACATGTGTTAGAGGACTTTCTTTGGTGGCTTTTGGTGTTAAATTCTAATTTTATTCACTTGGAGCCTGTTTCTTGGTCGTTATTGTCATCTTGTTGGTTTTCTATGTGTAGGACATCTTCAAGTATCTTTTGTAAGTCTGGTTTGGTGGTTCTAAAAGCTTCTTGTATCTGAATAGGCCTATCTTTTTGCATGTTTGGGAAGTTCTCTGCTACAATTCTGTGAAATAAATTTTAACCATTAACTTCTGTCTCTAGGTGCTCCTCTACACCCATTATCCTCAGATTAGGCCTCTGATGGTGCTTTCCAAATGTTGAATAGATCTATCATATTTCTTGGATTTGTCTTGGATAGTTATACATTCTTTCTCTATAATATCTAGGCTGTCTTCAATGCCCAAGATTCGATCTTCTGCATGGTCTAACCAACTGTCAAGAATTTCTACTTTGTTTTTATTTCTTTTCCTTCTAATTGTTTGGCTTTGATGGCTTCAAATTCTTTGTTGGAGCTTTGTTTTGGGTCTTGTATAAACTTTACTTCCTTAATTTGGTGGTCAGTGTTTGTTCTCAAATCACTTAGTTGATTCGTTATGGTTTCCTTGGGCTCCCATTACTTTTCTTTGGCTCCATTGAGCATTCCTTTTGTGGTCTCCCTGAATTCATTCAGCTGTCTGTTCATGGATGCCTTTACTGATCTTGCTCTATTCTCATCCCTCTTTCACAATTCCTGTATTACTCTTTGAACAGCTTCCTCACAATCATGCAATTCCTGTCTTTCTCTTTGACTGATCTCAGCCTTCTCATGCGATTTCTGTATTTCTCTTTGACTGTTCTCAACCTGCTCATACAATTCCTGTATTAATCTTTGAGTAGCTTCCTCATGCTCACAAGATTCCTATATTAATCTTTGGTTTGCCCCCTCTCGCTCTCTATCACACTCACACTGAGTCCTTTACAAGTTTTCAATGTATTCATTCAACGTGTTTACCAGTAGTGCTTGTAGAGCTTTTTGGGAGCTCTCTCCTGGATTATTCATTAAGTATTCTGTCACCTGATTATCATGAGTGGGAATTCATATACCTGGACTTGCCATTTTTCTTGTGTTTTCTGGCTTGTTCTGCCCATTTGGTATGAAAGTAAAACCAATTTTGTGCTAGACCGCTATTTTAAGGCAAGCATCAACCGGAGTCCTGTAGTTGCACAGTCAAAATGGCTGCAGATACAATCTAGTTCATCAGATATAATCTATTCATCATCAAACAACCATGGACTAATGGGGTAGTAAAAGCAAAAAGGTGTGTCAAAAAATTGACACACCAGAAATTATTAGGTTTAGGGAGAATTGTGGAGAAAATTAGGATTAGAGGAATGTGGAAAGGTTAAAGAAGAGTGAATTTAAACAAGTCCTAATCTCTGAGAGGGAAATTGATTGGACCGAATGATAGGAGAGAGATTTTTTTAAAAATAAAGAAAAAATGGATAAACAAAAATTTAAATCTAAGAAGTGAAACACAAAATTATGTAAGTTTAAAGAAATGATATTGAGGGAAGAAAAGGATAGGATGAGATGAGAGGAGGGATAGAAAGGAAATATGAAAAAATAAAAAATAAAAGAAAATTAAAATTAGTTAATTGAAAATTATATTGGTATAAAGAGATGATACTGCTATTATAGAAATTAAGCCTAAGATGTTTTGACTCGAGTAATAAATTTCAGGATTAAGTATGTACACAATGGGGGATAAGGTTTAATAATTGACCACAGGTATGTATCTGGGGATGAGCTGAACAGCAATTAAGTCAAACAAAAAAGAGAGAAAAAAAAATGAAAACAATAAAAAAGGACCAAAATGTCAAAGGAGATTAAACACACACACACACACACACACACACACACACACACACACACACACACACACACACACACATCAGAAATAAAAATTATGAGAAAAAAATTAACATCAAACATTTTTTTAAAAAATAAAAATTGAAAAAAAGGTTGAAAAAAGAGTTCTTTGATTTTTGTGTTTTTTTTGGGGTGTGGGGTATGGGAAGACCCTGTATCTCCCCTGCGTCCATAACCAGTCTCTTGGTGGAGTCTCTGGTGTGCTTGTGGTGTTTGGTTTTCCTTTTGCTTGACTGGTTTCTTAAGTCAATTATTTTCGTGCTGGCAGAAAAATGCTCTGCTTTACCCAGGATTTTGTGATCCTCTTCCCAGGCTATTCCGTGGAAGGGAGATCTGCTTTGAATATCACAAAAGAGGGAGATGGCTGTTTCCTTCAGTGTGGAAATGCCGTGATGAGGTAGGGTTGAGGCTTTTCAGCAAATAGTAGCTTTTCCCTGTGGGGAAATTCCTGAAACACTCATGGAAAACATTCTCAGGGTTTTTGTTTTTGTTTTTACTGAGTTTCAATTGTTTGTCTAGGCTGCTGTAGGAAGGAGCAGCCTCTGTCTCTGTTTACCCTGTGAAGGAAATCACTCCTCTGAGGACACTGGTTCTACTGGCTGGGTGGGGTGACATTCCCCTCGGTGGAGCTGAGCCTGGCAGGTCATGTCTACTTCCTGTGACCTACTAAATGACTCTCTTGTTTTCTTCCAAGGCCTGAGTTGGAGCTATCTGCTCAGCCCTGTGGAGGTCAGTATCTTAGATGGAGATCTCTGGTAGTGGAGAATGGGTGGCCTTCCCTCCTCTGCACCCTGAGAAGGAGTGAGGATGTCAGGATTCTACTCATGCCAGAGTGTTGGTTCCTGCGTCGTCTCTGGTCTGTGACCTGCAGGATGAAGATATCTGCTCCTTGTTAGTTCTTGCTGGTGTTGAGTAGAATCCGCTCACCGGCCACATCTGGGGCCTTTGTCGTTGACTCTCTCTGTAGGAATGAGGGCTACAGCCACTGGCGCTGTCCCAACTGCCACCTCAGCTGTGGCTCCTGGCAAGTGCTCAGATCTGTCATCTTGCCTGGATTTTCCCTCTTTGGCCAAACTCTCTTTACTGTGATGGCACACTTGGTGTGACTCTCTAACCTAGGACTGTTCACTGGAACATTAAAACTGCTTTCTATGTAAGAGCTTGTTTACCCTCCAGCTTCTCCTCCTCCATCTTCCCCCAAATCCTCATGATTTTTTTTGACCAGAAAAAAATAGCTTTATTTGGACTGAGAATTGGAAAATGAGAGTAGGACCTGAGCTAGCATGTTCAGCTAAGGAGTAGAGATTACATTTCCAGAAAGCTCATCAACCAAATGTACTCTTGCTTTGAATCAAAGCAGCCTTGCAGTTAATGAAATCATTAGGAGGCCTGCTGGGAACATATCTAGCTTTAAATGATCCTAGTATGCTACCTTTATAAAAAAAAAAGTACAGGTTTTTTATCATTATGAAATTTCCACCAACCACACGTATTACAAACGGAAATGGAAGGACAAAAAATACATTTTACAGAATTTAAACTTGTCTTCAGCATTTAGCTCACAGGTTTCGCCATCTTCAAAAAACTCCTCCTCTGTTAAAGTCTTCAGCTCTTGAGATTGGAGGCACAGCTCAATTTTTATTGTGCTAGCCAATGAGTAAAAGCATTAGGTACTGAGCTGGAGTCCCAGTCTCGAACCAAAAAAAAAAAAGAAAAAGAAAACAAAAGATCGATCAACCAGGAAGGAGATGGTCTTTACTAACCCACAGAAATACTTTATCCATTTACCTAGCAAGTCAGGGCTGAACAGCAGGGTAAGGCTCAGATGAGGGTGGGGTGGGGATCAGAGGGCTAATTTCCCCCTAGTACAACACCACAGCAGAAGCTTGATGAGAGCAAAACTGGTGAGACTTGAGGGGAGGGTCCAGGCCCTGAGTTCAGTCAGAGTCACTGCTGGAAGAGGAGGAGGAAGAGGAAGAATGCTTGCCATGCTTGTGGTGTTTGTGCATCTCTTTATGTGTTTTCTTCATTTTCTTCAGTGTTTTCTTGTCCATTGGGGCTCGTGGGCCTATGCCAGGAGCCAGGGGATTCACAGGAAATATGCCAGGTGCAGGTGGTGGGCATGGGGTGGGTAAGGACCTGAGGGTTGGTATCCTGGATACTGTGGCTGTGGCACAGGGTAAGAGGGCCCACATGGAGGGAAAGCTGGGTTCCCCTGGGGAGGTCCTGGAGGAAAGGGACACCGGGGTACAGGACCAGGAGGAATGGCTGGATTTACAGGTTGTGGGCACAAAGGAGGTGGACACCCAGGATTGGAACCTCCAGGGCACCCCATGTAAGGGATACTTGCATTTTGCACCGGCTGCCATGCATTGGGATGCCACATGTTCAGGTGTTTTCCTAAGCTTTTCTTCCTGCGCCTGGATTATACCGGTCCTCCTGAGCCTTTTCCCCCTCATGATCTTTTATGAGTGGTTTTTTAGTGAAAAATGTTTTGGTGTTTATATTTTGATTTGGCATAAAATGAGCCTACTATTGTCTTAATTTAATAAAAAAAAAACTCTGATTCTCTGACAGCATAAATTTTGTGAGTAATGGTTAAGACTAGGTTGCCTTTCTGAAAAAAATATCACCACCCAAAAAAGAGGAACAAAAGGAAAATAAATATGACAGGAAACATAAATCTTAATGGACTAATAGTCTGTCAGTTTGCTTTAACTTTTAATGAAAAATTAAAGTAATACTTGATAATGTTTTATTAACATATTTAAATTTCTTCATTCTTGTCAATTAAGATTCACTTTATAAAGAAATTCAACAGGTGACAATGTTTTTTCATGACTTTTCCATAGAAATGATCATTTCATCATTATAGTGTATAGCACAATACACCCAGAAAGCTTTTAAGGAAAAAGATTTCCCATTCTTTGGTTTGCTTCAGTCTGTATTTAAAGCTGCATACCACATCTTACCCACCCTATTGTCTGTCTTCTCATTTGAAACATTTCAATTAGTTTTCTTTCCCTGGTTTGTCAGTCAGCAAATCTTTATAAAACAACATGCTTTCATTCATTGTGCTTTCCAAAATATATCTCACAAATGCCAAAACGAAGCACAATCTGAAACATCTGTGGATTTTTCAATCACTTTCCATACTCCTTAGAACCAGCTGTTCACTGGCATTAATTGTTCTATCACTTCCATGCTTTAAAACAACAGCATTTGACAAAGGCGTACATTTTAATTGGTTTACCACATTTGGTTCGTTTTCAGCAAGGACTGTCTTCACGGAAGATGGTAATAGATGAGGTTTGCAATTATGTATTTTGAAGGGGCTCTAAGTTGTGGATATAGAATATACATTTCAGTGACTAAATATTTAAATTAAATCCTATAATGTATACTCCTTCAATTTTCTGGCTAAAGTGTTCTACAATCTAGATATTTTTTAAAGAAATATTGTACATGTTTCCTTGGTGACAACGTAATTGGAAGACTTAAATTTTTCTTTTTTTCTTTTTATATTGTGAAAATAATGTACAGAGGGGTTATAATTACATGGGCAAGATAATAAGTACATTTCTTATCAAGCATTCTAGCCTCCTCCTTTGTTTCCCCTTCCCATCCCTTCCCATTCTCCCTCCCCTGCCCCTCCATCCAATCCTCCTCCCTGCCCCCACCAAAGTTGTAAAGTTCGTTTTTCCATATAAGGACTTGTACATCTCATTGTTGGAATGGATCCACCTGTACCCCAATTTAAACATTTCTTTTTTCCTTTCCCCTTCTCAAATTATACCAACCTCAAATACAGTGAAAGCAGGGGTTATACCATGGGGGAGGAACATACAAAGCAACAAAGAAATAATCTTATAAATGTGTTAGAAACAATCACCTGAAAGAAAAAAAAAACATTTGAATACATATATTAGGGTTCATTTTCCTAACATCAACTTATCTGACGTTTTCTGCATGACTCAGACATATACTAGTTATTGCAATTAAGGGAAACCATGGGACCTAAGTTTTTTTGGGCCTGGCTAACTTTGCTTAATATAATTTTTTTCCATGGTAGACTTAAAATTTTCATATATCATTGCCGACTTAAATGAAGTGAATGTACCTGGGTTTGCATACAGAACTTTTGAGAGAGCATTAATGTTTGAATCTTGAATGGGATTTGATTGAGAATTGTGGCAGGCTTTCATGATATGAGAAGAGAAAGGCCTTACTAATACTTTAATTTGCTACATTGCTGTATTAGTTTATTCAAACCCACACATACACACAGATATACAAATATGTAGTATGAAGACCCAGTCAATCTGCAAGAAAATATTTTAATAGGGATTCCATAAAATATTTAGTCTGCTGAGATCTGATTGGAATTTATAGCAATATCTATTCCACCCCTGGACAATTCATTATCATTGGTGAGGATGTTGCCATTTGAATTCAGAATGCCCCAGAAAGACCTATGTGTTAAAGAAAAATGACTTTCCATTTCCTCCCAGACTGTGGAGAATACCTGAATAGTTCTTATGGAGATTAAGTTCTTCAGAGTGAAACCTCTGAGAACATGCACACTCATCTGCTTTCTTCTTTTCTCTTTTAATCATTCTAGGTCAAAAACATTTCTTTTTGATATACTCCTCACCTTGACATTGTCTTGTCACAGGCCACCAAAGCAATAAAACCAACTGAACATACACTTACACTGAAACCTTCAAACTTATAAATCTGAGTAAGCCTTTCTGCTTAATAAATGGATAATATCACTTATTATGATAGGTTATAAAGCTAACACAGAAATCTAGTCTTTCTAACAATGTAGAGTACATAAAAACGCTTCATTATAAAATATCTAACTCAAAGTTATATTTTGTGTTTTTGTTTCTGTAGATCCTAGGGCTTAAACTCACAGCCTGACTGGTGCTTTTGTGTTCAAGGCCAGTGCTCTACATAAAATCTGAACTGGAACTCCATTTCTCCTGGTGGTTAATTGGAAATAAGAATCTCATGAACTTTCCTATACTGGCTGGCCTATTCATGTTGCATACTTTATGTAATTCCATTCTCAGCATTATATAGGTGCTCCAACTACAATATAAAAAAACTTAAACGTACTAAAGATATTTGTAAAGTATAAAATGAGGAAAGAATTTTCATCCTTTACAAATCTATGCAAAATCTATGCTAAACTATTGATATTTTACTGGACCTTTCCTGCAACCAGTTTGATATAGTTTAATAATTGTCACACCAACTTTCTCTCTATATTCTACTGGATATATACATTTTCATGTATGTTTGTATATGTATACATATATGTATCTATCTATATATGTTCGAATGTGCATCATCGGACTTGAACCTGTTTTGTTTTGCTGTTCAGCAATGAACCTTGTCGGCTCATTCTGTGACAATATCAGTGTTCATTCTCATTATTCCTTTATTTACCAAATCATCAGCCTTCTAAAATCAGCTTCATTTCTTTTTTTTTTTTTTTTGGGTCCGGTCTTGGGGCCTGAACTCTGGGCCTGGGCGTTGTCCCTCAGCTCTTCAGCTCAAGGCTAGCGCTCTACCACTTGAGCCACAGTGCCACTTCCGGCTTTTTTCTTATGTGGTGCTGAGGAATCGAACCCAGGGCCTCGAGCATGCAAGGCAAGTGCTCTACCACTGAGCCACCTTCCCAGCCCAAAGATTTTTTTGGGGGGGTCCTGTCGTGGGATCTGAACTGTGGGCCTGGGTGCTGTCCCTCAGCTCTTCAGCTCAAGGCTAGCGCTCTACCACTTGAGCCACAGTGCCACTTCCGGTTTTTTTCTTTTGGCTTATGTGGTGCTGAGGAATCGAACCCAAGTCTCATGCATGCAAGGCAAGCACTCTACCACTGAGCCACCTTCCCAGCCCTCAGCTTCATTTCTTGGGTAAGGTTACCGAACAGTCCAACTAATATCCACCCAGAGGGTTTTAATAAAGCAAGTTTTAAGGAAGAATATAACATGAAGTGACAACTACAGAAATTCCAGAGACCTGACATCTTTCACATTTCTGTCTTCCTTCTCTTCTCATACTTCAGAAAGTATTGACTAACACTATAAGTATACTGCAATTATAAGTTAAGGATCATTGTTTTTTTTTTTTGTTTTGTTTTGTTTTTCCAACCTGAAGCCTTCTTTTCCATGATTCGACATAAACTTTTGGGAGATTTTTTGGATTGTGATGGGATTCCACCCAAAACAAAGCCATGTATATTAAGAAAGTCAATGTTTTCAACTCAGAGTACTAAACAAAAGAGGGAGAAAATTAAGGTTAGCTATATATGTTAAGCACAAATATAGGCAATATCAAGATATCTTGAAATTGTATACTTTTACTGGATAAAGTGGCTCAAACCTGTAATATTATCTACTTAGAAAACAGAGATTAGAGAATTGCAGTTCCAGGCAAGCCCAAACCAAAAAAAAAAAAAAAAAAGAAGAAGAAGTTTCAGAAACTCTGTTAGAGTTTGATGGGTGCTATGTGTTTTGCTTGTGTTAGGAGGACCACAGTCCAAGCAGACCCAGGTATAGTGATACTTACCTCAAAAGAAGCAATCAAGTTACAATCTGCAGGTATGGCAGTAGTAGAGATGCCAAAGTTGTAAAGTTCCTTTCATTGTTGCAATGGGTCTACTTGTATCCCTATTTAAACATTTTCCCCTTCCCCTCCACAAATTATGCCAACATCAAAAATGTGTGCTTATGTAAGAACTGCATGATTCTAAAATTTCATGACAATTCTTTTGAACTTACTTTTTTGTGGAATTGACTAAGAAAATCAATTACAACTTCTATATAAAAAATGTTCTGTGCTTAATCCGGCAGCCCATACACTAACATCGGAATGATACAGAGAGGATTAGCATGGTCCCTGCACATGGATGACTTGCAAATTCGTGAAGCAATCCATATTTTTACAACAACAAATGCTGGAGGGGATGGGGCCACAAGGGAACCCTACTGCATTCTTGGTGGGAGTGTAAACTTCTTCAACCACTTTGGAAAGCAGTATGGAGTTTCCTCAAATGACTCCACATAAAGCTCCCCTATGACCCAGCAATCCCACTTTTGTTCATTTACCCAAAGGATCACAAATAAGACCATATTAAAACTACCAGCACAACTATGTTTATTGCAACATTATTTACCATAGCTAAGATATGCAACCAATCCAGATGCCCGTCAGTAGATGAATGGATCAAGAAAAAGTGGTAAAGGATTTCCGGGAAGATGGCTGAGGAGAAGCTGGAATCTGAACAAGCTCTTGCATAGAAAGCAGTTTCAGAGTTCCAGTGAACAGTCCCAAGCCAGAGAATCACACCAAGTATGCCATCACAGGAGAGAGATAGTCAAGAGAGGGGAAGCCAAGCAGACACAGCTGAGTGCTTGCCAGCAGCTGCCGCTGCAGCGGCAGGGTCGCGGCGGCGACCACCGCCGCGGGGTCATATCTGAGACACAGTCCGGGACGAAGGAGACAGACGCAGCGGGCCAGCGGATTCTACTCAACACCAGCAAGAACCGACAAGGAGCAGACATCTTCATCCTGCACTTTGCAGACAAGAGATGACCCAGGATCCAAGACACGGCGTGAGTAGAAGCCCAACATCCTCACTCCTTCTCAGGGAGCAGAGGAGGGAAGGCCAGCCCTCCCCCGCCAGCACCGGTGATCTCCATCTTGGATACGGACAAAACTCAGAGGAGCGACTACCTCCAGCTCAGGCCTTGGAATAAAACGAGTCATTTAGCAGGTCACAAGAACTTAACGGCGAAGTGACCTCACAGACTCAGTTCCATCCAGGGAAAAGTCACCCAGCTCAGGCGCCAGCCATTGGAGTGGCTCTCCTCACCGGGTAACCAGAACCAGAGGCTGCCCCTCCCTCTAGCAGCCACCACAATCAATTGAAAAACAGAAACCCTGAGAATGGCTCCAGGCTGGGTGCTGTGAGTTTTTTTCACAAAATAGCCCCAGGGAAAAGCTACTGTCTGTTGAAAGGCCTCAACTCTAACCAGAACCTAGCCTCATCACTGCATCCCCCTCTTTTGTGATTCTCAAAGCAGATCACCCTCCCAGTAAACTAACCTAGGAGGGGGATCTCAAAATCTTGGGTAAAGCAGAGCATTTTTCTGCCTGTTCCAACAAACTGACTTAAGAAACCAATGAAGCCACAGGACCTGAAGCTGACCAGAGACTCCAACAAGACTCTGGTTACAGACAAAAGAGAGATACAGGATTCTTCCCACCCCTCCCCCCCAAAAATATCAAAGAACTTTTTTTTTCTTCTTCTTCTTTTCTTTTTTTCTTTTTTTTGTTTTGCTTTTTTTTTCGTTTTTTGTTACCTTATATATCTAAAAAAAAATTTTTCCTTTTCTAAAACTTTTATTAATCTTTAATTTTTGCCTCTTCTGAAAAAATAATTGTTTTCCAGTAACATTTTTTTTCTCCTGTTATAATTTTTATTTTAGGAATACGTGAATGTGTGTTTTCCTTTCGTTTCTTGTCTTCTTTCTCTTTTTCTTTCATTCTTAATTATCGTTTTGTTTTTTGTCTAGCTCTACTGAACTTCTGATCTTTTCTTCTCACGTTTCTTTCCTTTCCACCTTTTCCTCTCTTTTGTTCTTCTTTATGTGACTTAACTCTTCTCCTGCACATCCTCAGATAAACCCGTAGTTAACTAGTAGACCCTATCCCCCGTTGTGTACACACTTAATCCACAAACTTATTACTCAATTCAAAACCTCTGAGACTTAAATTCCTTAATAGCAGTACTACCTCTTTATACCTATATAATATTTTAAGCATTTTTTTAAGTTTTTCACATCTCCTCTATGTCCCTCCCTTTCTCTCAATATATTCACATTCCTCTCTAAATAGATGGTCTTTTAATCTCTATAATAACATTAATTTTTAAGTTTCTATTTTTTTTCTGGTCTCTTTTCATTCCCCTTTCCCTTTCTTCTTTTTCTCTCTCTCTCTACTTGCATCCTACCCAACCTATTTCCTGCATTGTGATTAGGACATAGTTAACTCTCCCTGTGCCTCCCCACAACAATCTATTCCTACTTTTTACCCACATCTCTCCCTAACCCTAATAATTTCTGGTTTTCCAAATTCTTCTTTGTGGTTCGAAGTCCTTTAACATATAGTTGTTTGATGTCGAATAGATGTATCTGTTGAACTAGATTGTATCTGTAGACTATTGACTATACAAATGCAAACTTTGGTTGATGGTTGCCTTAAGATAGTGTTCTAGCACAAAACTGGTGCTATCTTCATCTCAAATGGGCAGAGTAAGCCGGAAAAACACAAGAAAAATGGCAAATTCGGATATCTCAATTCCCAATCTTGGTAATCAGGGGTTAGAACAGATAATGAATAATCAAGAGGAGAGTTCCCAAATATCTCTACAAACACTGCTGGCAAACATGATGAATGAGAAGTTTGACAACGTACAAAGGACTCTGTATGAGCGTGATAGGGAGAGAGAGGAGGCAACCCAAAAGTTTATACAGGAATATCATAAGCGTGAGGAAGCTACTCAAAAACTGATACAGGATTTGCGTGAACAACTTGAGAATACTCAAAGAGAAAGGGAGGAATGGCGAGAGCAGGCTGAGAACACTCAAAGAGATCTGCAGGAATCCCACTAACCGGAGGAGGCTAATCAAAGAGTAATACAGGAATTGAGAGACCAGGTAGAGAACACACAAAGATCACTAAAGGCATTCATGGAATCCATTAACAAAGAGCTGAAGGAAGTCAGGGAGACCACAAAGGGAATGCTGAATGGTACCCAACAGAAGGAATGGGAGTCCAAAGAAACCATAACCAATCAACTAAGTGATTTGAGGACAAATACTGAACACCAAATTAAGGAAGTAAAGAAATTCATACAAGACCTAAAACAGAGCTTCAACAAAGAACTTGAAACCATCAAAGCTGACCAATTAGAAGGAAAAGATATAAAAAAATGGAGCACTCAAATTTATCAAAGAAACACTACTTTCCCTCAAATCCCATATAGATCCAAAGACAATAATTGTTGGGGATTTTAACACACCACTCTCCCCACTAGATAGATCAACTCGGCAAAAACTCAACAGGGAAACCGCAGATCTAAACAGCTGCATAGATCAACTAGACTTAACAGACATCTACCGAACATTTCACCCAGCAGCATGAGAATACACGTTTTTCTCAGCAGCACATGGAACGTTTTCTAAAATAGACCACATTTTAGGCCACAAAGCAAACTTGTCTAAATTCAGATACATTGAAGTTATACCTTGCATTCTCTCTGACTACAAGGGAATAAAATTAGAACTCAACACCAAAAGCCACCAAAGAAAGTCCGGTATCATATGGAGGCAGAACAACATACTGCTGAATCATGAGTGGGTCGTAGAAGTGATTAGAAAGGAAATTCAAATGTTCATGCTATTCAACAAAAATGAACACACAAAATACCAGCTCCTCTGGGACACAGCAATGGCAGTACTCAGAGGGAAATTTATAGCTCTGAGCTCCTACATCAACAAATTGGAGAGATCTGAAACTCACAATTTAATGACACATCTAAACCTCCTTGAAAAAGAGCAGCAACATAAACCCCAATCCAGTACACGGAAAGAAATAATAAAAATTAAATCACAATTAAATTAATTAGAATCCAAAAAAAACTATAGAAAGAATCAACAAAACAAAGAGTTGGTTCTTCGAAAAACTGAAAAAAATTGACAGACCCTTAGCAAATCTTATCAGAAAAAGGAGAGAACACACCCAAATTAATAAACTCAGAGATGAGAATGGAAATATCACCACGGTAACAACCAAGATTCAGAAGTTTGAGAACTTGGCAGAAATGGACCTCTTCCTAGCAAATATTGACATGCCAAAAGTAAACCAAGATGAGTTAAACTATCTTAACAGGCCCATATCAAGCATTGAAATAGAAACAGCATAAGAGACCTCCCAGCTAAGAAAAGTCCAGGACCAGATGGTTTTACAGCGGAATTTTACAAGGCCTTCAAAGCAGAGCTGACACCAATTCTCGTCCAACTCTTCAATGAAATTGAAAGAGAAAGCTCACTACCGAACACATTCTATGAAGCCATCATAACCCTCATCCCAAAACCAGGCAGGGACTCATCAAAGAAAGAGAACTATAGACCCATTTCTTTGATAAACATTGATGCAAAACTTCTCAACAAAATTTTGGCCAACCGACTTCAACAATTCATCCAAAAAATCATACACCACGATCAAACAGGATTCATTTCAGGGATGCAAAGCTGGTTCAATATACACAAATCAATTAATATTACTCATCACATCAACAGGAGCAAGTATAAGAACCATATGGTTATCTCAATAGACGCAGAAAAAGCATTCGACAAGATCCAACACCCCTTTAAGATGAAGGTTTTGGAAAAATTAGGAATCCATGGAACATTCCTTAATACAATAAAGATTGTATATGACAAACCTACAGCCAGCATTATACTCAATGGTGAAAAACTAAAGCCATTTCCTCTTAACTCAGGAACAAGACAAGGATGCCCACTCTCTCCACTTCTCTTCAATCTAGTATTAGAATGCCTACCTACAGCAATAAGACAAGATGCAGACATAAAGGGGATCCAAATAGGGAAAGAAGAAATAAAACTCTCCCTCTTTGCAGATGACATGATCTTGTATTTAAGGAATCCCATAGACTCCCTCCCAAATTACTCAAGCTGACTCAAAACTTTGGCAAAGTAGCAGGTTATGAAATTAACCCCCAAAAATCAATGGCTTTTCTGTATGCCGACAATGAGAAAAGTGTGGCTGAAATTAGGAAAGCAACTCCATTTGTAATAGCCCCACAAAAAATAAAATACCTAGGAATTAACTTAACTAAAGAAGTGAAGGACCTCTATGATGAAAACTTTAAAATCTTGAAAAAGGAAATCAACACAGAACTTAAAAAATGGCAAAACCTCCCATGCTCCTGGATTGGAAAGATTAACATCGTGAAAATGGCAATACTTCCCAAGGCTATCTACAAATTCAACGCAATACCTATCAAAATTCCACTCTCATTCTTCAAGGAAATAGAAGAGGCAATCCAAAAATTCATATGGAACAATAAAAGACCCCGAATAGCAAAAACGCTCCTCAATGGAAAGAACACTGCTGGAGGAATATCAATACCAAATTTCAAACTCTACTATAAAGCCATAGTAATCAAAACAGCTTGGTATTGGCATAAGAACAGACCTTAGGACCAATGGAATACAATTGAAAACCCAGAAATGAACCTACAGACCTATAGCCATCTAATCTTCGATAAGGGAGCTAAAACAATAGAATGGAAGACAGACAGCCTCTTCAGTAAATGGTGCTGGCAAAACTGGTTAACTACATGTAGAAAACTGAAGCTAGATCCTTATATATCACCCTACACCAGAATCAACTCCAAATGGATAAAAGACCTTGAAGTCAAAGCAGACACTCTGAAAACTTTACAGGATGGAATAGGACAAACCCTATGTCTCCTTGGCTCAGGCCGAAATTTTCTGAATAGAGACCCGGAAACACAACAAATCAAAGAAAGGTTGGACAAATGGGATTGCATAAGGTTGCAGAGCTTCTGCAGGGCAAATGACATAGCTAGGAAGATCAATAGAAAGCCCACGGATTGGGAGAAGATCTTTACTAGCCATACAACGGACAAGGGTCTCATATCTAAAATATACTTGGAACTCAAAAAATTAAACCACCCAACAACAAATCCTCAAAGAAACAACTGCCCAATAAGTAAGTGGGCGAAAGACTTAAAGAGAAACTTCTCTGAAGAAGAAAGAAGGATGGCCAATAGACACATGAAGAAATGTTCAACATCCCTAGCCATAAAAGAAATGCAAATCAAAACTACATTGAGATATCACCTCACTCCAGTTAGAACAGCAAAAATCAAGAACTCTAACAACAACAGATGCTGGAGGGGATGTGGACAGAAAGGAACCTTACTTCATTGTTGGTGGGAATGTAAACTTGTTCAACCACTTTGGAAAGCAGTATGGAGGTTCCTCAAAAGACTTCACATAGAACTCCCCTATGACCTAGCAATCCCACTTTTGGGCATTTACCCTAATGTTTACAAAAAAGACCACACTAAAGCTACCAGCACAACTATGTTTATTGGAGCATTATTTACCATAGCTAAGATATGTAACCAACCCAGTTGCCCCTCAGTAGATGAATGGATCAAGAAAATGTGGTATATATACACAATGGAATTCTATGCCTCCATCAGAAAGAATGACATTTCCCCATTTGTTAGGAAATGGAAAGGCTTGGAAAAAATTATATTAAGTGAAGTAAGCCAGGCCCAAAGAAACATAGGTCCCATGGTTTCCCTTATTTGCAATATCTAGTATAGGTATGAGTCAAGCGGAAAAAGTCAGATAATGTGATGTTAGGAAAACGAACCCTCAAATATGTATTTTAAGGTTTTTGTTTCTTTCATGCATGTGTTTCTAATGCATTTATAAGATTATTTCTTTGTTGCTTTGTATGTCCCTCCCCCACAGTGTAACCCCCGCTTTCACTATATTTGATGTCAGTATAACATGTGGAGGAGATGGGGGCAAACAAGTCGTTTAAGGATTCAGGTGGACCTGTTGCAACAATGAGAAGTACAAAATGTCATGTCAAAACAAGCTTTACAATGTCGGTGTGGGGGGGGAAGGGAGGGTATGATTGGGTGGGGGGGAGGGGGGAGGCTGATAAGGGAGGTGAACGTAAACAAAGGAGGAGGCTGCAATGCTTGGTAAGAAATGTATGCATTGTCCTGCCCATGTAATTGTAACCCCTCTCTACAGTATGTTCTCAAATAAAATTAAATTAAATTAAAAAAAAAAAGAAAACGTGGTCAATATATACAATTGCATTCTATGCCTCCATCAGAAAGAATGACATTGCCCAATTTGTTAGGAAATGGAAAGATTTGGAAAAAATTTATTAAGTGAAGTAAGCGAGGTCCAAAGAAACATACGTCCCATGGTTTCTCTTATTTTCAATAACTAATATATGTCCGGGATTATCAGAAAATGTCAAGAACTATGTGCATTTGACCAGATAAGATGATGTTAAGCTAAACGAATGCCAAGATAGGTACACAAGTGATTGTATCTTGCTATTATTTCTAACATACTTATACTGTACGATGTGATTTTTTTTTGTTTCTTTATATGTTCCTCAACCACGCTATAACCCCTTTTTTCACTGTATTTGAAGTTGGTGCACCTACATCTTGTATATATGTTTCTCTAATTTGGGGAGAAGAAGAAAACAACAAAATGCTTAAATAGGGATACCCGTTGACCCATTGTAACAATGAGATGCACAAGACACTATGTTGAAAATGAATTTTACAATTTATGCAGGGGAAGGAGAGAGGAGGAGTGGAGTGTACTTGCGGAGGTGGGAGAGAAGGGATGGTGGGGGAATATAAAGGAGGAGGTAACAATGCTTGTTAGGAAATGTACTCATTACCTTGCTCATGTAAATGTCACTTCTCTGTGCAGTATTTTTAAAATAAAAAAAATGTATAAAAATGTTCTGAGATTGAAGATTTAATTTCCCTTATTTTATCCATATAATCTCATTAACAAATAAATAAATGCAAAACACTGACATGAAGGTATTTTGAATAAATGTGTGTGTGTGCACGTGTGCACACAAGTGTGTTGGAGTGCTGAGAATTTGAACTCAGGGCTTTAAGGTCTTGGTAGGCCTTTCCTCTCTAGATTGGTGAACTACTATATGAGCTACATTTCCACTCCTGGCTCTTTCCTAGTTCATTAAATATTTTGAAAAATAATCTCAAAAATGTTTTTGCCCTGATTGGCTTCCAACTGTTATCCACAGATCTTAGCCTCCTGAGTAGATATCTCAAGTAAACAAGATTACAGGAGTGACCAACGAGCACAAGGTTTTCAGAATAATTTTAAAAGTAGAAGAAAATTTACTTCATGGGGGCCTGTTTTTATCATCTCCTACTTTTAAAGCATTTTGCTTTAAAAGTAAAGGTGAATTTATTAAATTAAATGTGAATTTATTTCTCTTTTGGATTCTAAAAGACAGAAAGTGATGATATTTAAAAGTTTTGGTATTTTTTAAAAAGAAAAATGGAACTGTAGGACAGAAGAAATTTGGCTGTCTTTGGAACTCAATGTATAAGTTCAATTCTGTGCGTGATAACGCAATGTCACCAACACAGTCTGTGTTGAAGACAAATTGTGACAGAAAACAATCATCATGGGCAATAATTGCTATGCTATTATTTCTTGAGCAACATGAATATTGAATTTAGAGTGTAAAAGAATGGTGAGATTTTTGCCTACCTTTTCTGTATTGCTGAAAAATTTTTGGAAACTTTTACTCATTTTCTTCCTCACTGTGTGTATTTGGGCCATGCCCTTACTGCCTTTAATTACAATTTTTCCCAACACTTAAATGGTAATAATATTAGCATTATAGCAAATGTTAACTTAAGAATTAATAGAAATAAAACTTGTGAAAAACTCAACACAAACTTCTATGAATGAACTTTGAGTTTAACCAACAATTTTTTAAATACTAAATAAAATGTATTACAGAAACCATTACATGTGGTGAGCAACTAGAAGTAATGTTATCTATTGACCATGCTCTGCTTCTAGGGAAGCCAGGAGGATAACTTCTCATGCTGTAAATCAAGCTGGTTATCTTATGTCTTGATAATGTAAAAATATCAGGGACATTATAAAGAAGGAATGTTGTAGACAGATGTGAAGTCCTTATGAAAATGTACAAAACTGATGAAACGTAAGAGTATCTGAGCAGTATATTTTGTTTTATATAATTTAAGGTACATCACAAAGATAGGGAAAACCTAGAAGAATGAATTCTCTTTTTGAAATTCTATCATAGATCCTTAGCAGGATGAACTCTTTCCTCATTCTTGTAGAGGCATCATCAGATGAGAGTAACTATTTTTTTGTTTGTTTCCTTCCATTCATTCTTCAGTTTGAAATCTGAACTACATGAGACTGAAAGAAACCAAAATTAGACACGCAGGATTTGGAAAGAGCAATCAACATAAAATAAATAAAGTATATAAAGCTTTGTAAAAGGTCTAACCAAATTGAGTAGTATAGTCTCAAGCATAAACAGAAATTGATTTAAGCAATATCATTTTATTGAAAAGTGAAAAATGTTAGGAGTTGCTTAATTTTTCCTTTCTACTATATTGAATTAAGTATTCATTTTGTATAGAGATATTAAAGATGAGATTAACAAGAAACTTGATTTAAAATGGACAAAAGTTCTGAATAGACCTGCTTTCCAAAAAGCCCTGAAAATCACCAGTGGGTTTACAAATTTGTGTTTGATACCCCTTCTACGCTGGCTTAATGCTTTCTGAACAGAAGTCATTAGAGAAATGCAACTCAAAATTACTATGATACTACTTCATAACTATTATAACTCTTATCAAAAAAAAATCAAAGAAGCCAGGTGTGGTGGTAAAGGCTTGTAATTCTAAGCATTTAGGGGGTTGGAGTAAGAGGATTTGATTCTAAGGCCAGTCTGGGGTACTGCACATAGTAAAAACCTGCCCTTTAAAAAACTCAGAAGGTAATAATGTTGTGAGAGTGTGGAGGAAAGGAAATTTTGTACTCTCTTGGTCAAAATACAGGCTAATATTCTCATTGTAGAAAGTAGTATGCAGTTTTCTTTCTTGCTTGCTTGCTTTTTTTCTTTTTGGGGGATGGTCCGGTTGTGGGGCCTGAACTCTGGGCCTGGGCACTGTCCCTCAGTTCTTCAGCTCAAGGCTAGCACTCTACCACTAGAGCCACAGCGCCACTTCTGGCTTTTTGCTTTTTGCTTATGTGGTGCTGAGGAATCAAATCCAGAGCCTCATGCATGCAAGGCAAGCGCTCTACCACTGAGCCACATTCCCAGCCCCAAGTATGCAGTTTTCTAAAGAAATGCAAAGATGAAATATCATTTGAACCACTAATCATGTGATTATTTCTCTCTGGGTAGCATGAGTTTTGTGTTTTATGGATATATGTTAGGATTTCTTTTTCATGAATCAAATATGGGAAAAAACTAAATGCAACCTCCCTTAATTCAAAGAAGAATAGAATCTGTATTTATTTGTATTACTGTGCATGAAGAAATCCTGGAGACTTCTGGTTAATTCAGAGGGTCCCACGCAAAAATATAGGACAAGAGGAAAGTAAAACTGTTTTGAAAGTATAATAGGTTATCATTGATGAAAAGGGTTAGTGGTCATTTTTCCCCTTTTTTTTTTTTTTTGTGCCAGTTGATCAGTGCAGGAGCAAGGCTGTACCCTGGAGCCCTTTCAATATCACCATGTGAACTTCCATTTCTGTAGTCCCTGTGGGTGTGGGGCCTCTTCAAGTCACCCGTTGAGAAGTGGGACCCCCTCCCTTGTGGTGGATGTGCAGCGAAGGGATGTGTGTGTGCATGGTCCTCAGCATTGCCAGATGAGCCCTGCCCACCCTGCCCACCTCCCTTCCCAGTCTCACTTGTTCCATTTCACCCAGGAGCTGGCAGCCATGAGGCTGAAGTTGAGCCACTGCTGCCCTCTCCTCTGTCAGCTGTGATGGTACTGGTCTGTGGTAGTCCTGGGTTCACGTGCCATCCCAGTGAGACTGTTCTGGGGTCACTGCCTGCCCCCATGGGTGTAGGGTGGAGGACATCATGTTTGTACACTGCACAGTCCACAGGAGAAGGAAGGCTTGGTGGACAGTTCACCCCCTTGGGGCCAGGCAGCCCAGCCTTGGTTCAGACTTTAGGGCATTCTGGAGACTAGAGTCGTGTGCTGACCCCTCTGGTAGCGGGCTTGTGACAGCTGTGGCAGCTCAGCACCCTGGAGCCCCTTCAGCATCCCCATAGACCTCCATTTTCTGTTCCTTGTGGTCTCAGGTATGGAGCCATCCTTGCATATGCCCATCAGTGCCAGAGGAGCCTGGACTTGCAGTGCACGAGCAGCAGCACTGGGGACTCAAAGCCCCTTTGGCTTTGCTGTGTAGCCTCCTCCATTGTCCTTCTGGTCCACATGGGCCCAGCTCTGGGTGCCATTCCGGGGATGCTCCGTTTGGCAGCAATGGGCTCATCCCCTACCCTCATTGGTATCCAAAGCAGGAATGGGTCTGGCCTTGGCAGTGCAGGCACACACATGGAAGGCAGGACTTGGGGTCTGCCTTGCCTTACCTCCTGGCTTTGGCACCTGAGGCTGGGTTGCTTGGTCTGGTCACTGGTGGAGCCTTGTTGGATGCAGCCCACCACAACAAATACTGCACCTGCTGCAGCAGCAGTGTGGTTTTCCAGACCCCCTCAGGGTCACCACAGGGACCTCTGATGGGTCTACATGGGCTGGATGTGGGTGTCATCCCAGGACACCCATTAGGAAGTGCCACTCTCCTTTGTAGTACTGGAAGTAAGAGATGCCACATAATTTCTGCTTTCTAACGTTTTCCTTCACTAAGATAAACAGACCAGGGAGATATAAATAAGTTTTATAACAAGAAAACATATAACTTATATCACTTCTACCTGTTAAACCATTGTAATATTTTTTATCCAGTAGGAATTCTTTCTGTACTTATTTATTTTACTTTTGAATGTAATGAATGTAATATTTTTGTGTGTATTTTACTATCCTAGTATAATTTCATTTGCACTACTTACATACAATTTTTTTCAAATTCTGTGATTTTAGAATGTGTTTTTTGGAGAAGAGTTTTGTTGTACTTTCATTTCAGTTTGCCATTATGGCCTTATAAACACATAAAATAAAATACATTCTTGCTAGTATCAAGTTCAATGATTTTGTAGACTCAAAGGATATAGCATTATATATCATACAGTAATATGTATCAATTTGTTTATAACTGCTCCATAAAATAATTAGTAATTCAGGCAGCAGCCACTTCATCTAGCCCCTCTGATGAAGTAGGATCCTAGTGGCAGCCTACCCAACTCGGGTGCTTCTGGGCACCTCACCTGAGACTGTGGGAGAATATCAGGGTGTACCTGCTGTTGGACTAGGGAAGCTGCTGCGTGAATGACACAGTGCCACTGACCCACATCTAACACCCACCAGCCCCATGGGCCTGGGCCCTAAGGGGCCCCTGAGAGCACACACACACGGTGGGGGGGCACCCACCTAGGAAGGAGTGTAGACAAAACAAACCACTCTGGGGATCAGCTTGTACAGTATCCTCCATGGAGCAGGGGACAATTGTTCTCAGCTGTGGGGAGAAGACAAGAAATACAGGCCCAGGTGGGGTGATGCCAACTTTTGTACTCAGGCTGGCAGGGAAACTTTCCTCCAGACACTCTCCTGCAGGCTTAGGTTGCCCCTCCATGCTCCTTGTCCATGGAATATCAGCCAGGGACACTCATGTCCGGTACTCCTGGCTGCTCTTTTCGGGTTTCTTAATTTACACAGAGAGCCCCAGCCTCAGACAGCAGAGTTATATTCTGGGTTTTGTAAAACTCTCTGCATCTGAGCATTTCCCAGTGTTTGGTTTTTGTATTGTTTCTTATAAATTCTTTGTGAAATTTGTGTTTTAGGTGTTGAGGTGCAGGAGGAAGAGCCAGATTATGAACATAGTTTCCTACAAGCCTTTCATCTAAAAAGGAAAATAGATTCTTTCTAAAAATGCCTATCAAGAAATGAATTTGAGAGAGGGAAAAAGGCAGTTTTCTCATGAGATCAAAATGTGCTAGTTTTATATGCATGTTTTATGCGTTCAAAATACAACTAAGTAATTCACTATCTAGGAACAATTGTCCAGACCTAAGAGTTAGGTGTCTTGGGAGCTAGAGGCAGGGTTTTTGTGAGGTTTATCCAAAGGGAGTGAATAAAGTTAAAATCCATAGATTACTTTGTAGAATGAAAGTGGTAATACAAAATGAGAATCACAAAAATCCTCTCTGCTATTCGGGGTCTTTTATTCTTCCATATGAATTTTTGGATTGCTTCTTCTATTTCATTGAAAGTGAGATTGGGATATTGATAGGTATCACATTGAATTTGGAAATAGCCTTTGGCAGTA
>NW_024872013.1:0-23900 GCF_019054845.1 Dipodomys spectabilis
GAAAACTCCAAGTTCATAATCAATTTATACCTCACTGGTGAAAGGAACTGATAAACTATAACATTCTTGATTTGTAGCTCAAAATAGTAGAAATCATATTTTATCCCTTCACTCAACACTGCACTGCCTGGGGAACCCATCTCTGGTTAGCACAGTCTAACTGAAAGAATGACCTGCCCAATTCCTGATGGAAACAGACTGCAGGTCTTTTGGAGCAATCATTTCCACATTGTAGCTCACCTAAATTGTTTACCATTAGAAGTATTTTGATTGCTTTTTATACCCAACATTTTGAGAGAAATGTACTATTTTAAAATGTTATTAAAGAAAAATATATAAAAATCACTTTTGACCCCAGATAAATATTTTACCTTTCATATACCCAAAAATGCAATCTGACCTATCATTAATGTTAGGAACGAGAGGTTGAAAATCATAGACACCAAGACCTAATTATGAATTAAAGACTCTCCAACTTGTGAATACAATTGGTTTAAAAAGACATCAATACTACTGCATTTTTAATTCCCTATGATAATGATTATGATTCCCTATGATAATGATAATGATAAATTATTAACACTTAAAAATAACTCATTTTCTTGGGAGTAGGGCACAAAACACAAGGTTAAACCTAATCATTTTGAAAGACCTTTATTTATACTAAAAGTTCACTCATAACTATAAAGATTCTAAAACTAACTGAAGTACAGAGGAAATAATTTAACTGCATCATCAATATTCAATGGACTGTTAATAGAAAACCAAGTTATACTAATAATTAGCTTACCCAATTCACTTACAGTCTTTTATTCTATTCCATTTGCTTTCATAAAAACTGGGTTTTCATAAAATGAAGCATAAAAAAGCTTTTATACCCACTTACATTTTCAAATCTTAGCAATATTTATTTCAGAAATGTTAGCTCTACAGTCAATGAACTGAAATAATACTAAAATATTCAAAGGGTTTTCAGAAATTGCAAGACTTGCTCTGGGATGTTATGTATATTGGAAAAGATATTCAAAAAGCCTTATTTGGTAAAGTTGTCATAGTTACTTCCACAAAAGAGCCATTAGTAAAGATCCCTGTGCATGTACAAAACACCTTCAAATGCATCGACAATCTGGACATGACACATGCTTTTTGTTCATTTTTGAAAGGAATATCTAACAAGCATATCCACAATACTTATTTTCAATAAATAAAATGGGATATTCAAACGTAATATGGGTTTGATTATCTCTTAATGAGAATAGATATAATATTGCAAAGAAAGTGATTTTCAACAGAAATCCGGAAAGAGTGTATCCAACTTGTGTTTCACAAGAATAACCAGAGAGTAATACCTGTTTGGTCAAGTCAGTCCAAATCACTCCATGAGTGTATCTTAAAAGTAAATCCAATTTATTGTGAAGGAGAAAAGATTAATCACCTATAAAGGGAAACCAATTAGAATCACCTCAGATTCCTCAGCAGAGACAATCAAAGCAAGAAGAGCCTGGAATGATGTATGCCATGCCCTAAAAACAAACAACTATCAACCAAGAATACTGTACCCAACTAAACTATCCTTCATAACTGAAGGCCAAATAAAAACCTTCCATAGCAAAGAAAAATTGAAACAATACATCTCCACCAAACCAGCCCTACAAAAGATCTTTAAAGATGTCTTACACATAGAAAACCAACAAGATCACAATAAAGACCAAGAAACTGCACCAAAACGGAGAATAAAAGAACCACAGGAAGAACCCAGTTTTCACAGCCCCCAAGAAGGTGGATAACATGGCAGGAATTACCAAATACCTCTCAGTCCTTTCTCTTAGCGTTAACGGACTGAACTATCCAATTACGCGACATAGTCTGCCTAGTTGGATTAAAAAACAAGACCCCTCTATCTTCTGCCTTCAGGAGTCACATCTTGCCGTAAAAACAAACACATTTTCAATGTTAAAGGTTGGAACAAAATCTACCAAGCAAATGGCCCCCATAAACAGGCAGGAGTTACAATCCTAATATCAGATAAAATAGACTTCAAATTAAAATTTGTGAGAAGAGATAAAGAAGGTCGCTACATACAAATTAAGGGATCTCTCTTTCAGGAGGATATTACAATTCTAAATATCTACTTGCCAAAAAAAGGTGCACCCACACTTATCCAAGAAACACTACTTTCCCTCAAATCCCATATAAATCCAAAGACATTAATTATTGTGGATTTTAACACACCACTCGCCCCACTAGATAGATCAACTCGGCAAAAACTCAACAGAGAAACTGCAGATCTAAACAACAGCATAGATCAATTAGATTTAACAGATAACTACCGAACATTTCACCCAGCAGCATCAGAATACACGTTTTTCTCAGCAGCACATGGAACATTTTCTAGAATAGACCACATTTAAGGCCACAAAGCAAACTTGCCTAAATTAAGAAACACTGAACTTATTCCTTGCATTCTCTCTGACCACAAGGGAATAAAATTAGAACTCAACACCAAAAGCCACCAAAGAAAGTCTCGTATCACATAGAGGCTGAACAACACACTGCTGAATCTCGAGTGGGTCATGGAAGAGATTAGAAAGGAAATTCAAATGTTCATGCTATTCAACAAAAATTAACACACAAATTACCAGCACCCATGGAACACAGCAAAAGCAGTACTCATTGGCAAGTTTATAGCTCTGAGCTCCTACATCAACAAATTGGAGAGATCTGAAACCAACAATTTAATGACACATCTAAACCTCCTTGAAAAAAACCAGCAAGATAAACCTCAATCCAGTAGACTGAAAGAAATAATTAAAATTAAATCAGAATTAAATGAATTAGAATCCAAAAATCTATAGAAAGAATCAACAAAACAAAGAGTTGGTTCTTCGAAAAAATTAACAAAATTGACAGACCCTCAGCAAATCTTATCAGAAGAAGAAGAGAACACACCCAAATGAATAAACTCAGAGATGAGAATGGAAACATCACCACGGAAACAACCAAGATTCAAAACATTATAAGGGAATACTTCTCAAAACTTCATGCTAATAAGTTTGAGAACTTGACAGAAATGGACCTTTTCCTAGCAAATATTGACATGCCAAAACTAAACCAAACCAATATGAGTTAAACCAGCTTAACAGGCCCATATCAAGCATTGAAATAGAAACAGCAATAAGAGGGCTGGGAAGTTGGCTCAGTGGTAGAGCGCTTGCCTTGCATGCCTGAGGCCCTGCGTTCGATTCCTCAGCACCACAACAGCAAAAAGAAAAAAGCCGAAAGTGGTGCTGTAGCTCAAGTGGTAGAACGCTAGCCTTGAGCTGAAGAGCTGAGGGACAGCGCCCATGCCCAGAGTTCAGGTCCCACAACAGGACTGAAAAAAAAAAAAAAAAGAAAAAAAGAAACAGCAATAAGAGACCTTCCAGCTAAGAAAAGTCCAGGACCAGATGGTTTTACAGCGGAATTCTACAAGACCTTCAAAGCAGAGCTCACACTAATACTCCTCCAACTCTTCAATGAAATTGAAAGAGAAAGTTCACTACCGAATACATTCTATGAAGCCATCATAACCCTCATCCCAAAACCAGGCAGGGAATCATCAAAAAAAGAGCACTATAGACCCATTTCTTTGATGAATATTGATGCAAAACTTCTCAACCAAATTTTGTCCAACCGACTTCAACAATTCACCCAAAAAATCATACACCATGATCAAACAGGATTAATTTCAGGGATGCAAACCTGTTCCATATATGCAAATCAATTAATATTATTCATCACATCAACAGGAGCAAGAATAAGAACCACATTTTTATCTCAATAGATGCAGAAAAAGCATTCGACAAGATCCAACACCCCTTTATGATGAAGGATTTGGAAAAATTAGGAATGCATGGAACATTCCTCAATACAATAAAGGCTGTATATGATAAACCTACAGCCAGCATTATACTTAATGCTGAAAAACTAAAGCCATTTCCTCTTAATTCAGGAACAGGACAAGGATGTCCACTCTCTCCACTTCTCTTCAATCTAGTATTAGAATGCCTAGCTACAGCAATAAGACAAGATGCAGATATAAAGGGGATCCAAATAGGGAAAGAAGTAATAAAACTCTCCCTCTTTCCAGACGACATGATCTTGAATTTAAAGAATCCCAAAGACACCACTCCCAAATTACTCAAGCTGATTCAAAACTTTGGCAAAGTAGCAGGGTATAAAATTAACCTCCCAAAATCAATGGTTTTTCTGTAGGCCAACAATGAGAAAAGTGTGGCTGAATTTAGGAAAGCAACTTCATTTGTAATAGCCCCACAAAAAATAGAATACCTAGGAATTAACTTAACCAAAGAATGAAGGACCTCTATGATGAAAACTTTAAAATCTTGAAAAAGGAAATCAACACAGAAATTAAAAAATCAAAACCTCCCATGCTCCTGGATTGGAAAGATTAACATCGTGAAAATGGCAATACTTCCCAAGGCTATCTACAAATTCAACGCAATACCTATCAAAATTCCAACCTCATTCTTCAAGGAAATGGAAGAGGCAATCCAAAAATTCATATGGAACAATAAAAGACCCCGAATAGCAAAAACGCTCTTCAATGGAATGATCACTGCTGGAGGAATATCAATACCAAATTTCAAACTCTACTATAAAGCCATAGTAATCAAAACAGCTTGGTACTGGCATAAGAACAGACCTCAGGACCAATGGAATAGAATTGAAAACCCAGAAATGAAACTACAGACCTACAGCCATCTAACCTTCGATAAGGGAGCTAAAACAATAGAATGGAACAAACACAGCCTCTTCAGTAAATGGTGCTGGAAAAATTGTTTAACTACATGTAGAAAACTAAAGCTAGATCCTTACATATCACCCTGCACCAGAATCAACTCCAAATCGATAAAAGACTTCGAAGTCAAAGCAGACACTCTGAAAACATTACAGGATGGAATAGGAGAAACCCTAGGTCTCCTTGGCTAGGGCCGAAATTTTCTGAATAGAAACCAGGAAGCACAACAAATCAAAGAAAGGTTGGACAAATGGGATTGCATAAAGTTGCAGAGCTTCTGCATGGCAAAGGACATAGCTAGCAAGATCAATAGAAAGCCCACGGATTGGGAGAAGATCTTGACTAGCCAAACAACAGAAAAGGGTCTCATATCTCAAATATACTTTGAACTCAAAAAATTAAATCCCCCAACAACAAATCCTCAAAGAAACAACTGCCCAATAAGTAAGTGGACGAAAGACTTAAAGAGAAACTTCTCTGAAGGAGAAAGAAGGATGGCCAATTGACACATGAAGAAATGCTCAACATCCCTAGCCATAAAAGAAATGCAAATCAAAACAACATTGAGATACCACCTCACACCAGTTAGAATGGCAAAAATCAAGAACTCTAACAACAACAGATGCTGGAGGGGATGTGGACAGGAAGGAACCTTACTTCATTGTTGGTGGGAATGTAAACTTGTTCAACCACTTTGGAAAGCAGTATGGAGGTTCCTCAAAAGACTTCACATAGAACTCCCCAATGACCCAGCAATCCCACTTTTGGGCATTTACCCAAATGTTTACAAACAAGACCACACTAAAGCTACCAGCACAACAATGTTTATTGCAGCATTATTTACCATAGCTAAGATCTGGAACCAACCCAGATGCCCCTCAGTAGATGAATGGATCAAGAAAATGTGGTATATATACACAATGGAATTCTATGCCTCCATCAGAAAGAATGACATTGCCCCATTTGTTAGGAAATGGAAAAACTTGGAAAAAATTATATGAAGTGAAGTAACCCAGGCCCAAAGAAACATAGGTCCCATGGTTTCCCTTATTTGCAATATCTAGTATATGCATGAGTCAAGCAGAAAAGGTCAGATAATGTGATGTCAGGAAAATGAACCCTTAGATATGTATTTTAATGTTTTTTTCTTTCATGCATGTGTTTCTAACGCATTTATAAGATTATCTCTTGGTTGCTTTGTATGTCCCTCCCCCACAGTGTAACCCCTGCTTTCACTATATTTGATGTCAGTATAACTTGTGGAGGAGATGGGGAAAAACCAGTTGTTTAAGGATACAGGTGGACCTGTTGCAACAATGAGAAGTACAAGTTGTCATGTCCAAAATGAGCTTTACAACTTCGGTGCAGGGGGCGGGAGGCAAGGGGGGGAGAAGGAGAAGGATTAGGATTGGGGGGGAAGGTGGAGGCTGGGAAGGGATGTGAAGGGTAAACCAAAGGAGGAGGCTGCAATGCTTGGTAAGAAATGTACGCATTATACTGCCCATGTAATTGTAACCCCTCTGTACAGTATGTTCACAAATAAAATAAAATTAAATTAAAAAAAAAACGTTAAGTAAAGCTGAACTTTTTTGGGTTCCAGGAATTCAGGAAAATCTGGGATAATGGAACTACAGTGTATTTCATAATATCAGGATTTGTGATCAACGGGTATAATAATCCTCATATGGAACAAGATAAGTTCAGAGATAAGAGTGAGAAAATCTGTAGGGTTTGGGAAAACCTGCAATTTATTTTGAGGATTACAGTGAAATTTCAGTTAGGATTGCACAAAATGAGCATTTTTCATAAATTTTAGAATTGGGATACGGTTAGTGGCAAGGATATGGTTAGGATTCCAGCCATAGTTAGGGTTAGAATGAAGGAGAAAAAAAATGAGGCTCAAATTGAACGTAAATCTTAATATAAGCCTGGTAAGAATTAGAATGAACGTGAACTAAAGTATTGCTATTAATATTAGAATCTACTTGCAATATTCAATATACCAGTAAAGATTAAGTTTAGGGTTAGAAAATGACTAAGATATTGGGAAAAAAATTGAAACCTATGTTTGGAAGGCTTATTTGAATCAACTTAGGATGAATGAAAACTAGTGTAACACTAACTAGTTAGTGTTAGTAATGACATATAATTTGGATTAAAATTAGGGTCAGTATTTTGTTCTGCTTATGATCAGTGTTATGAGTAGGAAAGTTTTACTATAAAATTGAGTTTTCACTAACAATTAGAAACAAAAATGTGAGCGTGAATGGTAACGAGCATTATCATTATATTTATTTCTCAGTGATCATTCTTGTAATGATTAATGAGAGTTTTCCAGCGAGTTTTACGTTGAGAGTTAGCTTTAAGTAAAGGACTAGATGATATGTAAATCTGAAATTGTTTTAGGATACAGTGGGTCAGGAAAAGGTAGGATTAATGGAAACTACAGTATTTTTCCTAGTAAGAGAATTTGAGGACAAGTAATATAATGGTTCATGTTAGGGACCAAGATCACTTCAGAGGTAGAGTCAGGAAATTTGTTGGAATTAGGGCAAATTGAAACTCATTTCCAGAGTGCAAACTGGAATATTCATTACAATGAATAAAAACTAGAGTATTTTTTTTTTGGGGTCCGGTCGTGGGGCCTGAACTCTGGGCCTGGGCGCTGTCCCTCAGCTCTTCAGCTCAAGGCTAGTGCTCTACCACTTGAGCCACAGCGCCACTTCCGGCTTTTTTTCTTTTTGCTTATGTGGTGCTGAGGAATTGAACCCAGGGCCTTGAGCATGCAAGGTAAGCGCTCTACCACTGAGCCACCTTCCCAGCCCTAGAGTATTTTTAATATTAATTTTGGACTATTAGGTTTCAGTTCCAGCTGGGCTCAGTGTTAGCATTAGGGAAATGGAAAATTTATGGTCAAACTGAAAGTAAATCTGTGAATAACAATTCAAGATCGAATTAGGATGAATATGAAATAGGAAACTGCTAATAATATTAGGATTAGGGTATGATTAATGTGAGGGTTAGCCTGAATGTTGTGTTAGAAAAATGGCACGATATTGAGTAAAACTATAAACTATTTTAAGAAAGATGAGTTGAATCAAAGACAGGATGTATAAATTTAATGTACTTTTGTGGCTTTTAGAATCCAAAGGCAATTGGTTCTAGGGTTAGGGTTACTTTTCTAATTAATGAACTAATGAATTAAAGGCACAATACTTTCATTCTTACAAACCAAGACAGTCACAATTTGGGGAAAAACAATTTTCTAAATGAAAATGTGTCTTAAAACATTTTCTAACCAGGATTAAATAATAGTGAACAGGGTGTCATTCATTAAAATTAGGTAAGTTGATGATAAAACTTTCAAAAATATCGAAACACATAAATTGGAACTCATATATGTTATTGGGAAAACAGATACTTGCTCTAGCTGGGAAATTGTGTGTGTGTGTGTGTGTGTATGTGTGTGTGTGTATGTGTGTGTGTGTGTGTGTGTGTGTGTATGCACCCACCACAGGTCTTCAAATGAGGCCTGGGCCCTGTTGTCAGCTTATTCTGTGGAAGTATGGCACTAAACCACATAGCCATAGGCTTTCTTCTGACTTTTTAGTAGTTATTTTGAGATACATATCTCATGGATTTTCCTGTCTGGACTTAATCTTCAGATCTCCAGCAATCCTTGCGTTAGTGTTACTGTGGGTGCTACCACAAAGTGACAGTTCATTAAACTGGGAGCAATATGGAAGTATTCGTGCAAGATATGAAGTAACCAGTTCATTAATGTGAGAGTAACAGGATCACATTAGATTGCCTTCAAACACATTATTTCTGATGAGTTTAACTGAAGCCCAAAGCAAAATCCAAACCTATTAGCCACACTGTATGAAATATCATATATTCATGATTTAGAATATGTACAACGAATTAAATCCTGAATCAAAAGACTTTGTTGCCTTAGCACCAAAGAAATAGAGTGTCATTGAAATGAAGTCCAGACTGGAGGCCTGTAGCGAGCAGGGTAGCATCTGCTTAGTGGGTGTCCAACCCCCAGGACCATAAAGGATTAGGAGAGAAAGTGTAAGAGAAAGAGGAAAGGAAAGGAGGAGGAAGGGGTAAGAGAGGAGGAAGGGCAAAACAGGAGGGAGAAGAGGATCGAACAGGGAGAAAGTAGAGGTAGGAGAGAAGGAAGAGGGAAACAGGACCCTGGAGAAGAGGAGCAGGAAAGGGGGCAGGAAGAGGAAAATAAATGCAATATAACAACAAGAGTTGTTGGAAAACATTTTGCATAAGCGATCTGCATATGCATGGCAGGATTATTTTCTACTCAGAGAGACAGCTAGCACAGTGACAATATGGGTAATACCTGTTGCTAAGTCATTTTATTCTCTTTCTTCAGTGAGGAGTTCAGAAGAAATGCTGAGTTCGGTGTTTTACAGATATACTTCAGGAATTCTTTTTCATGAATCAAACAATGGAAAGAACTAAATGCAACTTCCCTTAATTAAAAAAGAATAGAAGCTATATTTATTTGTATTACTATGCATGAAGAAATCCTGGAGATTTCTGGTTAATTCAGAGGGCCCCGTGCAAAAATATAGGACAAAAGGGAAGTAAAAATGTTTTTAAAGTATAATAGGTTATCATTGATGAAAAGTTTTACTGGAAGTTTTTCGTTTTTCTTTTTGTTTGGTTTTTGTTTTGCCAGTTGTTTATTGCTCCAAGGCTGTGCCCTGGAGCCCTTTCCAAGTCACCACGTGAAACTCCATTTCTGTATTCCCTGAGGGTGTGGGTGCCTCCTCAGGTCACCCGTTGAGATGTGTGGCCAACTCCTTTACGGTGGATGTGCAGTGAGTGGATGTGTATGCATGCTCCCCAGCATTGCCAGATGAGCCACGCCCACCCTTCCCACCTAACTTCCCAGTCTCAGTTGCTACATTTCACCCAGGAGCTGGCAGCCATGGGTCTGGATTTGAGGCCACTGCTGCCCTCTCCTCCTCCAGCTGTGCTGGTACTGGTCTTCTGTGCTCCTGAGTGCCTGGCCCATCCTACGGAGACTCTGTTCTGGGGTCACTCCCTGCCCCCATGAGTGCGGGGTGGGGGACACCATGTTTGTACACTGCACAGTCCATGAGTAAAGGAAGGCTGGGCATGAAGTCTGCCCCCTTGTGGCCAGGCAGCCCAGCCTTGGTTCACCTCATCAGTCTTTAAGGGGGTCTGGGTACTGGAGCCATGTGTTGGACCCTCTGCCAGCTGGCTTGTGACAGCTGCAGCAGCTCAGCAACCTGGAGCCCCTTCAGCATCTCTGTGGACGTCCATTTTCTGGTCCTTGTGGACTCAGTACAGGGCCAACCCTACATATGTCAATCAGTGCCAGAGAAGCCTGGACTTGCAGCACACCAGCTGCAGCACCGGGGGAATGAATCCCCTCTTTCTTTCCTGTGTAGCCTCCTCTGTCGCCCTTCTGGCCCACATGGGTCCAGCTCTGGGTGCCATTCTAGAGGTACTCCATTTGGAGGCAATGGGGTCACCCCCTACCCTTGTTGTTCTCCAAAGCAGGAGAAAGGGCTTGTCCTTGGAAATGTAGGCTGCACAGATGGTAGCTAGGACTTGGCTTCTGCCCTGCCTTCCCCCCTAGCTTTGGCACCTGAGTCTGGGTTGCTTGGTTTGGTCACTAATGGAACCTTGTTGGCTACAGCCCACTGCAAAAGTCCTGCACCTGCTGCAGCAGCAATGCGGTGTCCTGGGTCACCACATGGACCTCTGATGGGTCTACTTGGGCGGGGTGTGGTTTTCATTTCAGGACTCCCATTAGGAAGTGCCACTCCCCTTCGTGGTACTGCAAGCAAGAGGTGCCACATAAAATTTCTATTTTCTAACATTTTCCTTCACTGAGATAAACAGAACTTGGAGATTTAAATAAGTTTTATAGAAACAAAATATATAACCAATATTACTTCAACGTTTTAAACCATTGCAATATATTTTATCCAGTAGGAATTCTGTCTGTAATTACTTATTTTACATTTGAATGTAACTAATGTAATGTATTTTGTGTGTATTTTACTATTCTAGTATAATTTCATTTGCACTACTTACATACAATTTTTATTCAAATTCTGAGATTTAATCACGTGTTTATGGATAAGAGTTTTGTTGTACTTTTATTTCAGTATTCCATTATGGCCTTATGAATACAAACAATAAAATCCATTCTTGCTAGTATAAAGTTCAATGGTTTTGGACTAGAGAATCAAGGATATAACATTACATATCATACAGTAATGTGTATCACTTTGTTTAATACTGCTCCATAAAATAATTAATAATTCAGGTGACAGCCACTTCATCTGGCATGCTGGTCTGTGTGGTGAAGTAGGATCCTAGTGGCAGCCTGCCCATATTGGGCCATTGTGGGCACCTCGCATGGGACTGTGGGAGAAGATCAGAGTGCACCTGCTGTTCAGCTAGGGCAGCAACACAGCAGCTGCTGTGTGAATGACAGTGTCACTGACTCACATCTAACACATGCCTGCCCCGTGGGCTTGGGCCCTGAGGATCAGCCCCTGGGAGCACACACACAACGTGGGGCAAGGGGCGCCTACCTAGGAAGGTGTGCAGACCAAACAGAAGCCACTCTGCAGATTGGCTGGTACAATATTTTTCTTCTTAGAGCAGGGGACAATTCTGCTCTGCTGTGGGGAGAAAACAAGAAAGACAGACCCAGGCGGGTGAAGCCATCAATTTGTACTCAAGCTGGCAAGGAAACTTTCCTCCATGCACTCTCCAGCAGGCTCAGGAAGCCCTTCCATGCTCCTTGTCCATGGAGTAGCAGCCAGGGACACTCACGTCTGGTACTCCTGGCTGCTCTTTTGGGTTTGTTTGTTAATTTATACAGACAGCCTCTCCCTCAGACAGCAGAGTTACTCTGGGTTTTGTAAAACGTTCTGCATCTGAGCATTCCCAATGTTTGGTTTTTGCATTGTTTCTTGTAAATGCTTTGTGAAATTTGTGTTTTAGGTGTTGAGGTGCGAGAGAAGGAGGCAGATCATGAACATAGTTTCCTACCAGTCTTTCATTTAAAAATGAAAACAGATTCTCTATAAAAATGCCTATCAGGAAATAAATTTAAGAGGGAAAAAAGTCTGCTTTCTCATAAGATCAAAATATGCTAGTTTTATATGCATATTTTATGCACTCCAAATACAATTAAGTAACACATTATCTAGGAACAATTGTCCAGAGCTAAGAGTTAAGTGTCTGTTAGCTAGAGGCAGGGTGTTTGTGAGCTTTATCCAAAGGGAGGGAAGAAAGTTAAAATTCATAAATGACTTTGTAGAATCAAGGTGGCAATAAAAAAGGAGTGTCACAATAAACTTCTTTGCTATTCGTGGTCTTTTATTGTTACATATGAATTTTTGGTTGCTTTTTCTACTTCATTGAAGAGTGACACTGGGATATTGGTAGGTATCACGTTGAATTTGGATATAGTCTTTGGCACTATTGCCTTTTTCATGATGTTAATCCTCCCAATCCAGGAGAATGGGGAGTTTCCCACTTCCATAACTCTGCTTTAATTTTCTTTTTCAGGTTTTCAAAGTTCCCATCATAGAGGTCCTTCAGCTCTTAAGTTAACTCCTAGGTATTTTATTTTTTGTGTGGCTAGTAAAAAGGGGTTGCTTTCTTAATTTCAGCTGCACTCTTATCGTTATTGGAATACAGGAAAGACTTTATTTTCTGAGGGTTAATTTTATACTCTGCTAGTTTGCCAAAGTTTCTGATCAGCTCATGTAACTTGGGAATGGAGTCCATGGGTTTCATTATATACAAGACCATGTCATCTGCAAAGAGGGAGAGTTTTACTTCATCTTTTGCTATTTGGATTCCTTTAAGATTGCATCTTATCTTATTGCCCCAGCTAGCATTCTAATTCTAAGTTGAAAAGGAGTGGAGAGAGCAGACATCCTTATCTCATTCCTGAATTTATAAGAAATGGGTTTAACTTCTCACCATTAAGTATAATGTTGGCTGTAGTTTTATCAATTCTTAGCAGAAAGAACAGCACTAGAGCAATATCGTTCCAAATTTCAAACGCTACTAAAAAGCCATAGTAATAAGAACAGCTTGGTTCTGGCACAAGAACAGACCTGAGGACCAATGGAGTAGGACTGAAGACTCAGAAATGAACCCCCTCACCAAAGTCACCTAATCTTTGTTAAGGGAGCTAAAAAAAAGAGAAGAGAATGGAAGAAAGACAGCCTTTTGAGGAAATAGTGTGGGCAAAATTGGTTAAACACCTGTTAAACTAAAGCTGGATCCATATATAACACCCTACACAAGAATCTACTCCAAATGGATGAAGACCTCAAAATAAAAGAGGACAACATGAAAACATTACATGAAGGAATAGAATAAACTAAGACTTTTTAGCACATACAGAAATTTTCTTAATAGAGAGCTAGAAATATAGAGTAAAGAAAAATCAGTTAAGAAATTCATTCCTTAATTCATCTCTTTAGGAAACAAGTAATTTACTATTACAAGATGAGATGGAATTATAAATTCCAAGTGCTGATGCAGTCTGTATTTAATAAACATATTACAATAGTCAATAAAAAGAAATCAAAGAAAGGTTGGACAAATGGAATTGCATGAAACATGAGAGCTTCTGCAAGGCAAGGGTCATAGATAGCAATATCAATAGAAAGCACACGTTCTGGGAGAAGATCTTCAAGAGGTATAAAATGGACAAGGTCTTATATCGAAAATGTACTTAGGACTCTAAAAATTAAATCCCCCAACAGCAAATCTTCAAAGAAACTACTGCTCAATAATTAAGTGGGCTAAAAACTTAAAGAGAGACTTCTCTGAAGAGTAAATAAAAATGGCCACTAGACACATGAAGAAATGCTCAACTAATCTAGCCACAAAAGAAATGCAAATCAATACAACATTGCGATTGCACCTTACTCTAGTTAGAATGGCTATAATCAAGAAATTTGGTGACATGTTGGAAGGGATGTGGCTAAAACGGAACCCTATTTCATTGATGATGGGAGTGTAAACTTGTTTAACCACTTTGGAAAGCAGGATGGAAGGTCTTCAAAAGACTCCATGTAAAGTTCCCCTATGTCCCAGCAATCCCACTTTTGGGCATTTAGACATTTACCCAAATGATCACAAACAAGGTCATAACAAAGTTGCCTGTGCAACCATGTTTATTGCAGCATTATTCACCATAGCTAAGAGCTAAGATATAGAACCAACCTCGATGCTCCTCAGTTCATGAATGGATCAAGAAAATGTGATACACACACACACACACACACACATACACACACACAAACACACACTGGAATTCTATTCCTCCATTAGAAAGAATGAAATTGTCTGAAATTGTCACATTTGTTAGGAAATGGAAAGACTTGGTAAATATTATATTAAGTGAAGTAAGCCAGGCCCAAAGAAACATATGTCCCATGGTTTCCCTGGTTTGCAAGGACTAGGATATGTCTAGGACAAGCAGAGAAGGTCAAAGGCTATGGACATATAACCATATAAGATGACATTAAGTGAAAGGGACCCCAAGTCAGATACACAAGTGATTTTTTCTTTCTTGTTTTTGTTTTTAATATACTTATAATGCACTATGTGATTCTTTTGTACGTTCATCCTCCCATGGTATAATCCCTGTTTTCAGTGTATTTGATTCCAGTGTTCTGTAATTTTATATACATTTTTGTAATTTGGGGAGTGGAAAGATTATAGCAGAATGCTGAAATGGGGATGCAGGTTGACCCATTGGGAAGATGGGATGTACAGGACAATGTGTCGAAAATGAATTTACAATGTCGGGTAGGGGTAAAGGAGGGAGGAGTTGGAGAGTTGGAGAGGGAAAGGATAGTAGGGGAAAAACAAAGGAGGAGGTAACAATGCTCAATAGGAAATGTACTCATTACCCTACTCATGTAACTGTAAACCCTCTGTATAGTATTTTTACAATAAACAATATAAAACTCTCTTTCTGGTATAGATTTCCAGTGCTGTCTTCAGTATTGCATTTTTTGCCTTTTCTGGCTGTGGTTAGGTTCATCTGCATAGTGGATCAGTAATCTTCAATGCTTCTTGGTCCTGAAGTGGGACTTGGATTATCCAGTGATGGTTGGAGCTAGGCCAAGGACAGGACAAAACCACTTCCAGGGCATGGCTTCTTCATTTCCCCCTATGCAACTAGGATTGCAAGCAGAATTTCTCTGAATTTGACTCCAGAAAACAATCACTGAACCAAAAGGCAAGGTCACCAAATACCTCCCCTCTTCCCCCCATTCCCTTCTTTCTTCCTCTTTGGGAAAGTACAAAATAATTTTACAGGTTTTGCAGGTTTTGGCAAACACACAAATTGCCCACCACCTCCACTTTTAAACTAGGTTCAAAGTCACTAAGTCATGTAAAAGGATAATGCCACACTCATTATTCTGGACAACATCTTCAGGTTGTTTGATGCTTTAATTTGTTGTTGGTGGTGGTGATGGTAGGAGGGCCTGAACTCTGGGTCTGGTTGCTGTACCTGCTGAGCTTTTCAGCTCAAGGCTAGTGTTCTACCACTTGAGCCACAGAGCCATTCCCACATTTTTCTGCTTATATGGTGCTGAGGAATTGAACCCAGGACCTCATGCATTCAGGAAAAGCACTCTACCACTGAGTCTCCTTCCCAGACTTAATGCTTCAATTCTTTAAATTTTATTTTCGTCAGTCCTGGGGTTTAATCTCAGGGTGTTAACATATCCCTGAGTTCTTTAGCTCAAGTGGAGCCCTTTACCAGTTGAGTCACAGTGTCAATTCCTGTTTTCAGATAAGCGTCTTTCAGACATTCCTGCCAGGGTTTGCTTTGATCAGTGAATTTTTAAATTATATTTCTTCTATGTATTTATTGGAATATTGCAGTCTATATGAAATTAAAGTTTTCTGTAAAACTTTGTCTTCAAGTATTCCAATAGTATTAAATATTACATTTACAATCTATTCTGTAGCAATACATTTTGAAATTATTATGTTAAGATGAAAATCTTGTTGTTTGTAGAAAAATCCCATTAAAGTCCAAATGGGACATATGCTCATTTCAGCAGCTTTGAGTCTCCTTCTTATTTATTTATTTATGAAAATACCATACAGAGGGGAAACAATTACAAGGGCAAGATAATGAGTACATTACTCATCAAGCATTGTTGCCTCCTCCTTTGTTTCCCCTTCCCATCTGTTCTCATCTGCCCCCGGCTGTGCTCTCCAGACATCCCTTTGCCCATCCCCCACCCTCGCCGGTCAAGTTGTAAAGTTCGTTTTTCTTTTATTTTTTATTTGTTTATTTTTTTATAGTGAGAATACCAAACAGACAAGTTACAATTACATGGGCAAGATAACGAGTACATTTCTTATCAAGCATTGTTGCCACCTCTTTGTTTCTCCTTCCCATCCTTTTCCATACTACCCCCCTATCCCCACCCGATCCTCCCCCCACCCCCCCATCAAAGTTGTAAAGTTCGTTTTTCGACCTAATAACTTGTATATATCATTGTTGCAATGAGTCCACCTGTATCCCTAGTTAAAAGATTAGGTTTTTCCCTTCCCCTCCACAAATTATACCAACATCAAATACCATGAAATCAGGGGCTATACTGTGGGGGAGGGACATACAATGCAATATAGAAATCATCTTATAAATATGTTAGAAAAAATCGCAAGAAAAAAATTGAATCCTTATTGTGTGGTTCATTCCACCTAACATCAACTTGTCTGACCTTTTCTGCTTGTCTCAGACATATACTAGATAAGGCAAATAAGGGAAACAATGGGACCTATGTTTCTTTGGGGCTGGTTTACTTCACTTAATATAAATTTTTCCAAGTCTTTCCATTTCCTAACAAGTGGGGCAATGTCATTTTTTCTGATGGAGGCATAGAATTCTCTTGTATATATATATATATATATATATATATGTATATATATATATATATATATATACATATATATATATGTATATACATATATATATGTATATACATATATATACACATATATATATACATATACATATATATATATATATATATATATATATCAAATTTTATTGATCCATGCATCTACTTAGGGGCATCTGGGTTGGTTCCATATCTTAGCTTTGGTAAATAATGGTTCAATAAACATAATTGTGCTGGTAGCTTTAATATGGTCTTCTTTGTGACCATTTGGGTAAAGGCCCAAAAGTCGGATTGCTTGGTCATAGGGGAGCTCTATGTGGAATCTCTTGAGGAACCTCCATACTACTTTCCAAAATGGTTGAATAAGTTCACATGCCCACCAACAATGCAATAAATTTTCCTTATGCCCACATCCCTACTAGCATCTGTTGTTATTAGAATTCTTGATTATAGCCATTCTAACTGGGGTGAGGTGGTATCTCAAAGTTGTTTTGATTTACATTTCTTTTTTTTTTTTTGGTCGGCCGTGGGGCTTGAACTCTGGGCCTGTGCGCTGTCCTTCTGCTCTTCAGCTCAAGGCGATCGCTCTACCACTTGAGCTACAGCGCCACTTCCGGTTTTCTGGTGGTTTATTGGAGATAGGAGTCTCACGGTCTCTCCTGTCCGAGCTGGCTTTGAACCGCGATCCTCAGATCTCAACCTCCTGAGTAGCTAGGATTACAGGCGTGAGCCACCAGAGCCCAGCTTGATTTACATTTCTTTTATGACTAGGGAGGTTGAGCATTTCTTCATGTATCTATTGGCCATCCTTCTTTCATTTCCAGAGAAGTTTCTCTTACTTATTGGGCAGTTGTTTTATTGAGGATTTGTTGTTGGGGGATTTAATTTTTTTGAGTTCCAGGTATATTTTAGATATGAGACCCTTGTCTGTTGTATGGTAGTGAAGAGCTTCTCCCAATCAATGGGGTTTCAATTGATCTTGCTAACTATGTCATTTGCTATGCAGAAGCTCTGCAATTTCATGCAATTCAATTTGTCCAACATTTCTTTGATTTGTTGTAATTTGGGTCTCTATTAAGAAAATTTCAGCCTGTGCAAAAGAGACCTACAGTTTCTCCTATTCCATTCTTTAATGTTTTCAGAGTGTCTGTTTGATTCCGAGGTCTTTGATCCATTTGGAGTTCATTCTGGTACAGGATGATATATAAAGATCTAGCTTCAGTTTTCGACAAGTAGTTAACTAATTTTGCCAGAATCATTTACTGAAGAGGTTGTGATTCTTCCATTCTAATTTTTTAGCTCCCTTATCAAATTAGATGTCTATAGGTCTATAGGCTCATTTCTGTGTTTTCATTTCTATTCCATTGGTCTTATGGTCTGTTCTTGTGCCAGTACCAAGCTGTTTTGATTACTCTGGCTTTGTAGTTGAATTTGAATTTGGTATTGATATTCCTCCAGCTCTTTTGTTTCCATTAAATATTGTTTTTGCTATTCGGGGTCTTTTATTGTTCCATATGAATTTTTGGGTTGCCTCTTCTTTTTACTAAAAGAACGAGGGTGGAATATTGATAGGTATCATATTGAATTTGTAGATAGCCTTGGGAAGTATTGCCATTTTCACGATGTTGATCTTTCCAATCCAGGAGCATGGGAGTTTTCGCCACTTTCTAAGTTCTGTTTTGATTTCCTTTTTCAGATTTTTAAAGTTTTCATCATAGAGGCCCTTCTTTTCTTTGTTAAGTCCTAGGTATTTTATTTTTTGTGGGGCTATTACGAATGGAGTTGCTTTCCTGATTTCAGCCATACTTTTCTCATTTTTGGCATACAGAAAAGCCATTGTTTTTTGAGGGTTAATTTTATACCTTGCTACTTTGTCAAAGTTTTGAATCAGCTTGAATAATTTGGGAGTGGAGTCCGTGGGATTCTTTAAATCCAAGTTCATGTCATCTGCAAAGAGGGAGAACTTCTTCTTTCCCTATTTGGATTCCCTTTTATATTTGAATCTTATCTTATTGCTGTACCTAGCCATTCTAATACTAGTTTGAAGAGAAGTGGAGTGAGTAGACATCCATATCTCATTCCTTAGTTAAGAGGAAATACCTTTTTTTTACCAGTAAAATGCTGGATGTAGGTTTGTCAAATATATCCTTTATTGTATTGAGGAATGTTCCCTGAATTCCTAATTTTTCCAGAACCTTCATCGTAAAGGGGTGTTGGATCTTGTCAAATCCTTTTTCTGCATCTATTGAGGTAACCATGTGGTTCTTATCCGTGCTCTTGTTGAAGTGAGTTATTATTTTAATTGAATTGCATATATTGAAGCAGCTTTATATCCATGAAATGAATCCTGTTTGATCTTGATGTATGATTTTTTGGATGAATTGTGAAAGTCGATTGACCAAAATTTTGTTGAGAAGTTTTGCATCAATGTTCATCAAAGAAATGGATCTCTAGTTCTCTTTCTTTGATGAGTCCCTGCTTGGTTTGGGGATGAGGTTTATGATGGCTTCATAGAATGAGTTCGGTAGTGAACTTTCTCTTTCAATTTCATTGAAGACTTGGAGGCGTATTGACGTGAGCTCTGCTTTGAAGGCCTTGTAGATTTCCGCTGTAAAACTATCTAGTCCCGGGCTTTTCTTAGATGGGAGGTCTCTTAGAGGAGAGGTCTCTTATTGCTATTTCTATTTCATTGCTTAATATGGGCCAGTTAAGATGGTTTAACTCATCCTGGTTTAGTTTCGGCATGTCTATATTTATTAGGAAACGGCACATTTTTGACAAGTTCTCAAACTTATTAGCATAAAGGTTTGCGAAGTATTCCTTATAATGTATCTTGGTTGAGTCTGTCATCTCTGAGTTTATTTATTTGAGTGTGTTCTCTTGTTCTTCTAATAAGATTTGTTAAGGGTCTGTCAATTTGTTAATTTTTCAAAGAACCAACTCTGTTTTGTTGATTCTTTCTTTGATTTTTTGGATTCTAATTCATTTAGTTTTGATTTAATTTTAATTATTTCTTTCCATCTACTGGATTGGGGTTTATCCTGCTGCTCTTTTTCAAGGAGACTCAGATGTCTCATTAAATTGTTAGTTTCAGGTCACTCCAATTTGCCTCTGAGTACTGCATTTGCTCTGTCCCAGAAGAGCTGGTGATTTGAGTGTTCATTTTTGTTGAATATTATAAACATTTGAATTTCGTTTCTGATCTCTTCCATGACCCATTGGTGATTCAACAGTGTGTTACTCAGCCTCCATGTGTTACAGGACTTTCACTAGTGGTTTTTGGTGTTGAGTCCTAATTTTATTCCCTTGTTTGAGAATCCAATATATAACTTCAAAGTTTTTGGATTTGGACAAGTTTACTTTGTGACCTAAATGTGGTCTCTTTTGGAAAAAGTTCCCTGTGTACTGAGAAAAACGTGCATTCTGATGCTGCTGGGTGAAATAGTTGGTAGATGTCTGTTAAATATTGGTGATCTATGCATTTATTTATATCCGTGGTTTCTCTTTTGATTTTTTGCCGAGTTGAAAAATCTAGTGGAGAGAGTGTGTTAAAGTCCCCAACAATTAATATCTTTGCATCTATGGGAGATGTGAGAAAAAGTAGAGTTTTTTTTTTTTTTTTAATTTCTTTTCCTTCTAATAGGTCGGTTTTGATGGCTTCAAATTCTTTTTTGGAAAAATTTTTTTAGATCTTATATGAATCTCTTTACTTCCTTAATTTTGTGTTCAGTGTCTATTCTCAAATCACTTAGTTGATTGGTTATGGTTTCCTTGGACTCTCATTCTTTCTGTTGGGCTCCATTCAACATTCGCCTTCGGGTCTCCCTGACTTCTTTCAGCTGTCTTTTAATGGATTCCATGAATGCCTCTATGTGGTATGAAAGTAACACCAGTTTTGTGCTAGAACACTATTTTAAGGCAAGCATCAACCAACGTCCTGTAGTTGCATAGACAAAAGTCGACAGATACAATCTATTTCAACAGATACTATCTATTCAACGTAAAACAACAATGTATTAATGGGCTGTGAAAAGTAAAGTAGAATTTGGCAAAGCAGAAATTATTAGTTTTAGGGAGAAAAGTGGGGAAAAATAGGATTAGAGAGATGTGGAAAGGTAAAAGGAGAGTGAAAATACCCAAGTCCTAATATCAAAGAGGAAAATGGATTGGACAAAATGATAGGAGAAAGAGAAGAGAAAATAAAAGAGGCAAGTAAAAATGGAAAAACAAAAATTTAAATTTAAAAAGTGAAACACAAAAATGATGCAAGTTTAAAGAAGAATATTGAGAGAAGAAAAGGAATAGGATGAGAGGAGGGGAGGAGTAGAAAGGAGATGTGAAGAACTAAAAATTCTTAAAATAAAAATAAAAAAAATTATAATATTATATAGGTATTATGAGATAATACTGTTATTAAGGAATTTAAGCCTAAGAGTTTTTTAAATAAGTAATAAATTTCTGGATTAAGTGTGTAAATAATGTGGAATAAGGTCTAATAATCAATGAAGGGTATATCTGAGGATGAGCAGAACAGCAATTAAGTCACCTAAAAAAGAATGAAGATAAGAAAAAGTGAGAAGAATGAGAAAGAAAGAAAGGAAAAGGATCCAAATTTAGTAGAGATAAAATAACAATACAAATGTGCACACACATATACACTTAAAATAAAAATTATAAGAGGAAAAAAGATTAATAGAAAACAATTTTTTAAAAAAATTACAAGTTAATGAAAAGGTAAAAAGAAAGTGTTCTTTGGGGGGTGGGGGGGTTGAATGGGAAGATCCTGTATCTCCCTTGTGTCCATAACTAGTCTCTTGGTGGAGTCTCCAGTCTGCTTGTTGTGTTTGGTTTTCCTATGTCTTTATTGGTTTCTTAAGTTAGTTTGTTTGGCAAGCAGAAAAATGGTCTGCTTTACCCAGAATTTTGTGATCCTCCTCCTAGGCTAGTTCAGTGGGAGGGAGATCTGCTTTGTTTCTCACTAAAGAGGGAGTTGGCAGTTTCCTCTTGTTTGGAGATGCTGTGATGAGGCTAGGTTCTGGGTAGAGTAGAGGCCTTTCAGCAAACACTAGCTTTTCCTTGAGGGGCTAGCTTCTGAGACACTCACAGAGCCCAGCATGGAGACTTTCTCAGGTTTATGTTTACTGAATTTCAATTGATTGTCTAGACTGCTATAAGGAGGGGAAGCCTCTGGCTCTGTTTACCCAGTGAAGAAAGACATTCCTCTGGGGGCTGAGTTTTCACTGCCTGGGCTGGGTGACTTTCTCTTGGGTGGAGCTGAGCCTGGCAAGTCAGGTCAGGTTCCTGTGACCTGCTAAATGCCTCTTTTTTTTTCCTCCAAGTCCTGGGTTGGAGCTATAATCTCAGCCAGGCCTTTCCCAGTATCAAAGATGGAGATCTCAGGTAGTGGCACAGTGGGGAGGAGGAGGGGGAGGGGTGACATTGCCTCCTCTGCTCCCTGAGAAGGTGTTATTATGTCTTGGTTCCTGGGTTATCTCTGGTCTGTGATCTGCAGGATAAAGATACCTGCACCTTGTCAGTTCTTGCTGGTGTTGGGTAGAATCCAATCACTCTCTGTCTGGCACATTTGTCCAGACTCTCTGTGTTGTAGGTATGGCAGCAAGGCCACTGCTACCGCCTCTGCCACCGCAGCCACAGCTACGGGCAAGTGCTCAGATCTGTTTCCTTGCCTGGATTTTCTCTTTCTGGCAAAAGTCTCTGTACTGGGATGGCACACTTGGTGTAATTCTCCCACCTAGGACTGTTCACTGTTACACTAAAACTGCTTTCTAGGTGAGAGCTTGTTTAGCCTCCAGGTTCTCCTCTGCCATCTTCCTGAAACTACTCTTCTTTTTTTTCTCTCCAGTATATTTTCTTGTTTTTGAACAAGTGTCATGGACTGTCCAACCATTCAAAAGGGAGCTTATTCCATTAATTTAATAGAAAAGGAATGCAGCCTGCCTGCATCTCAAACCAACTTTGAGTATAATGTTAATCTGATAATTCACATCATTGAATTTTCAAAGTTGTATTGATAATGTTTTGTTAAACTATTCATTAAAGAGGTTCCAAATAGCAAGAATAAAAAAAAATGTTTTGCTTTCTAAGAATGTTTTAAAAGCTAGTAATTCAAGAAAACACAGTCTATTCTTCCAAGATTCCATGGTGAAGAATTTCTCTTTTATCATAACCCTTACCACTGACCCTCTCCCTTCAAACTTGTAGTTTATTCAGTTTTCTTGTTCCTGCTTTCATTTTGGTACTAGCATGAAAAATCTCCTTCTAGTATTTGACAGTGAAATTCCATTTGTTGTTAGAGAGTGCAATACATATTGCCAAATGCAGATTCATGGGCATATCATAGAGGATAAACTATTAAATATCATTAACGTGATCTATGCAAATATTCCATCAATTAATATAAATACCACATAAATGTGCATCTTCATATAATTTTTAAATGCAATGTAGTTACATATCATATCTCATAAAATAATTCAGACAACTGGTAGAAGAGACTAAGCTCAACATTTTGCATTGTTCCCAATACTATTTGTAAAATTTTCTTTCTCAGTAATTTTCACTGCAGAGCCTTCTTTTCCTAGGAATAAGTTATAAGTCATGTCCTTGGATTTTAGTTAACTTTGAGTAAGCTGTTTTCTTTCCACCACCAGTTAGTCCCTCGCGTTAAATACCCGAGGAATAACTTGCCCCGATATGCCTGCAAGAGGAGTATCCAAGTCAACTGTCTGTGCCCCCTCTTCCCTTGCTTTTTTTGGGGGAATGGGGTAACAGAGACAGGGGAGACAGAGGTGTCAGGGTTCAGGTGGCTGGAACCATGGTGTTTTGAATTATGGGTAGCAGAAATAGTAGTAGAGAGTAGGATACCGGGTAAAGGTTAACTGTGACTGTAATTGCTGAGTTCCAGTGTAAGGAAATTGGTTAGCTGCAACAGCTTTGCAGGGGTTGGGGTAGCTAACACAGGTATCCAGAACTGTTTAACAGGGACAAGGAAGCATATACAAAGTGAAAGAGTAAAAGTTGCGAGGGATTGTGGGGCACAATCAGGGTAACAAGGTCATGGGTGTACAAAGTGGGTAGCCAGTACTATGGGAGTAGCAATTGGCATG
>NW_024872014.1:0-31351 GCF_019054845.1 Dipodomys spectabilis
TAAGATATGGAACCAACCAAGATGCCCCTCAGTAGATGAATGGGTCAAGAAAATGTGATATGTATATATATATACACACACACACACACACACACAATGGAATTCTATGCCTCCATCAGAGATCTTCATTATAGCAATTCTAACTGGGGTGAGGTGGATTCTCAATGCTGTTCTCATTTGCATTTCTTTTATGTCTAGAGAGGTTGAGTATTTCTTCCTGTGTCAATTGGGCATTGTTATTTCCTCTTTAGAGAAGCTTCTCTTTAAGTCTTTAGGCCACTTATTTATCAGGCAATTGTTTCTTTAAGTATTTGTTGTTGGGCAATTTAATTTTTTAACGCCAAGTATATTTTAGATATGAGATCCTTAACGGTTGTGTGGATAGTGAAGATCTTCTCCCAATACATGGGCTTCCTATTGATCTTGTTAGCTATGTGCTCTGCCATTTAGAATCTGTACAGCTTCATGCAATCCCATTTGTGCAACCTTTCTTTGATTTGTTGTGTTTCAGGATATCTATTAAGAAAAATTTGACCTATGCCAAGAAGACCTAGGGTTTCTCCTATTCTGTAATTTAATGTTTTTAGTTTGTCTGCTCTGACTCCTAGGTCTTTGATACATTTGGAGGTGATTCGCTTGCAGAGTGATATATTAAGATATAACTTTAGTTTTGTACAGGTGATTAACCAATTTTGCCATTTCATGAGGATGCTGTCTTTCTTCCATTTTATTTTTTAGCTCCCTTATTGAAGATTAGGTGGCTAAAGATCTGTGTGTTCATTTCTGAATTTTCAATTCTATTCCATTGGTCTTGAGGTCTCTTCTTGTGCCACTACCACACTGTTATGATTGCTATGGTATTGTAGTAGAATTGGTAATTTGCTATTGATATTCTCCCAGCACTCTTTTATTCTGTTAAGGATTGATTTTCCTAAGCACAATATTTTATTGTTCCATATGAATTTTTGGATTACCTTTTCTATTCCCTTGAAGAATAAGGTTGGAATATTGACAGGAATCACATTGAATTTGTAGATACCCTTGGGAAGTATTGCCATTTTCATGATATCAATCCTTCTGATCCAGGAGCAAGGGAGGATTTCCACTTTCTAAGTTTTATTTTGATTTCCTTTTTCAGGTTTATATAATTTTCATCTTAGTGGTCTTTCCCTTTTTAAGTTAACTCCTAGGTATTTTATTTTTTGTGGGCTTATTACAAAGGAGTTGCTTTCTTAATTTCTGCTGTGCTCTTCTCATTGTTGGCATACGGAAAAACCATTGATTTTTGAGGGTCAATTTTATACCCTGCTTCTTTACCAAATTTTCGAAGCAGCTTGAGTAATTTGGGAGTAGAGTCCATGGGATTATTTAAATACAAGATTATGTCATCTGCAAAGAGGGAGAGTTTTACTTTGTCTTTCACTATTTGGATTCCTTTTATGTTTTCATCTTGTCTTGTTGGTGTAGCTAGGCATTCTATTACTAAATTGAAGAGAAGTGGAGAGAGTGGACATCCTTGTCTCGTTTCTGAGTTAAGAGGAAATGGCTTTAGTTTTGCACCATTATGTATTATGCTGGCTCTCAGTTTGTCATATTCAGCCTTTATTGTATTGAGGAATGTTCCATGGATTCCTAATTTTTCCAGAGCCTTCATCAGAAAGAGGTGTTGAATCTTGTCAAATGCTTTTTCTGCATCTATTGAGATAACCATGCGATTATTATCCTTGCCCTTATTGATGTTATGAATTACATTTATTGATTTGCACATGTTGAACCACCTTTACATCCTTGAAATGAATAATCCTATTTGATCGTGGTGTATGATATTTTTGATGAATTTTTGAAGTTGATTGGCGAAGATTTTGTTGAGTAGTTTTGCATCGATGTTCATCAAATAATAGGTCTATAGTTCTCTTTCTTTGATGAGTCCCTGCCTGGTTTTAGGATGAGGGTCATAATGGCTTTTTTTTTTATTGTAAAGGTACTCTACAGAGGGGTTACAATTACAAGAGTAAGGTAATGAGTACATAACCTATCAAACATTGTTACCCCCTCCTTTGTTTTTACCCTATTATCCCTTCCCCCCTTACCTCACCAACTCCTCCCTTCCCCCACACTCAAAGATATAAAGTTCATTTTCTTGTACATATCATTGGTATAATGGTTCAACTTATAACCTTATTTCAATATTTTGGTACTTTTCTTCCCCTTCCCAAATTTAAAAAATTGTATATATAAGATGTAGGGTAGGGCTGGGAAATTGGCTCAGTGGTAGAGCACTTGCCTTGCATGCTCGAGGCCCTGGGTTTGATTCCTCAGCACCACATAAGCAAAAAGAAAAAAGCCCAAAGTGGCGCTGTGGCTCAAGTGGTCGAGCGCTAGCCTTGAGCTGAAGAGCTGAGGGACAGCGCCCAGGCCCAGAGTTCAGGCCCCACGACCGGACCCAAAAAAAAAAAAAAAAGATGTACGGTGTTGTACTAATCTTTCTTCACCTTGGGAACTCCCTGATTCCTCGTCCTAGTTGGCCTAGGTACATATATCATCTGTCGTTTTTTTTTTTTTTCAAGGTAAGTGGTTCCTCTTCCTTCCTCAACTGTAGGAACACAATTTTAGTACAGGGGTTGTGGGGTGTGTCTTTGGCCTTAAGAGAACATCGTTTTCTTTCTCTTGCTGTCACTTAAAGAACAAAAGATTTTATGTTGTAATATGCACAAATTTTTTGATATTTTCCTATATATATATTTCCTTTGTGAAATAAATTTTCATTCTTAAAACACTCACTTAGTATTCCTTAAACGTCCATGGGATGATTTCTACCTTTGTGTCCTTATTTGTTTTTAGGAATTGTTTGCAAAGGCTTTAACTCATCGTATACTTGGTATTTATTCATATAGATAGCTAGCTATCCTAGTGGCTGTTTATTTCATAATCTAGTGTCTGATATCAAGTTCCCACTTAGGTTTGGTTCTTATTTCTCTACTATTTTCTTATTGCGTTTCTTCAGCTTTAATATCAGACTGTCTTGATTACTATGCTTCAGTGAGACAAATCTTCATTTCAGGTGGGATGTGTCCCCACTTGTTCTTCCTCATTCTTTGCATCTTTGATCTTTCACAAGACCAAACCCAGGTCTTCTGCATGGATGGCAAGTTCTCTAGAAGTCAGCTATATGCCCACCCAACTCTTAATTATTTGAAACAGCAGTCACTGGCTCCATGTGGGGATTTTTTAAGTTTCCATCTAGAATTAGGGTCTCTTTACTTACGATCCCTCACTTTGGTCACAGAATAAGAATTTCCAGAGAAATCACCATGGCAAGAAAAGTTGGCATAGCTTTATTGATTAAGCAAGCAAACCATCAGCAGCAGACAGACAGAGGCACACTCAGTATGTGGGTACTATCACAAAGAGAAACATAGAGCTGTTTGACATCAGGGGAGTTTTTCTGAAAAAAGCAAGGTCTGTCATAAAGTCATGCAGATACTTATTTATCTTTGCTTTGTGTCATTCCTGTTGTTACACTTTTTGAGTTCTTGATTATTTATTTGGTGACTCACTTTTTAGTATATTTCTTCTAGGAAAAAAACACATTTTGCCATACAACTGATATTTGTCCTTAAGATGAGGAATGCATCCTCTTGATTCTCAGGCTGTATTTAGAAGCAAAGAAGATGTGCTTGCATGTTTCTAAATGTCTTGTTTCTTTTTGAGTTCCTGTCTGCCATTCCTCAAGGCTTATTTTTCCTAACTGATGGTGCCTCCAATCTATACAAATTGCTGTGAAGACTTATCATAGTATTGCATTCAATGTATAGATGGTTTTGATGGAAATTAATACCTACTTGATGCTGTGTATTACTGTTCACAATTGAGCCATGGTTCTCCTTTTAGCTCTATTTCAATTATTTTTGCAAGTTTTAATTTTCTTTACAACGTATGATGTGTTTTTTTTTAGATAGTTCTTAGTGTGCTTTTATTGGGTTGTTTTGGTATGAACAACACTGGGGATTGAACTCATACCTCATTTATGGGAAGAAAGCACTCTACCACCTAAGTCACAATCAGCTATGGAAGTTTGTTGTTTGTTGTTTGTTTGTTTTTCTTGGTCATGGGGCTTGAACTCTGGGCCTGGGTGCTATTCCTCAGCTCTTCATCTCAAGGCTAGACCCCTAGCACTTTAGCTACAGTGCCACTTCCAGTTTTCTGCGTGGTTATTTGGAGATAAGAGTCTCATGGGCTTTTCCTTCCCATGCTGGAGTTGAACCACAATCCTCAGATCTCAGCATCTGAGTAGCTAGGATTGCATATGTGAGCCACTGACACCCGGATATGATAGTTTTTTTTTTTTTAACAATTGAAATTATTTATTTTTGTCCTAATTTAATTAAATATTTTTATCTCTTTTTTCATCACATGGAATTGAGTATAGGACCATTTATATGTATGTATGTGCATGCTTCTGTGTACATATGTGTCAATACTAAGGCTTGAATTTCCTTAACTTTTTCCAAGCAAGGTTGGCACTACACCACATGAACCACACTTTCAGGGATTTTTTGCTGCTTAATTTAAGGAAAGAATCACTGACTGGCTACTTTGAAGGATTAGTTGTGCGATGAGAGTTCGGAGCCAGATTGTGCAGTCTCCTTCCTTCTTCCCTCTAATAAACTACTCAGGAAAAGCTGCAACTGTCACTGTGGCTCAAGAGGTAGAGCACTAGATTTAATGAAAAGCAACTCATATACAGTGCCTAGGCCTGAATTTCAACCCTGGGGCCAGCGGGTTAAAAAAATAACAAACTCTGAATTGTCTGACCAGTCTAGCTTTAAACTATCATCTTATAGCTCTTAGCCTCTGAAATAGCTGGGATTACAGTAATAGTAATAGTTTTCTAATATTATTATTGACAGATGCTTTAAAAAACACATGGCTAACAGTGACTCATGTTTATAATCCTTGATATTATGGAGGGTGAGACATAAGATCCTCGGTTTGAAGTTGGGACCAATTACACTATGTTTGAGTCGTATCTCCAACTAACAACCAAAAGGTTGTATGTAGAACTGTGGCCCAAATTTTAGAGTCATAGCCTTGATCAGAAAAATCTCAGAGACAGTTCTCAGGTAATGAGTGCAAGTCCCAGGACCAGCACAAAAAATTAAAATAAATAGAACACAAAATAATCCCAGGTATGGCTAGTGACAGTTTGCATATTTTTCCAACAAATTATGTACCCACAGCCAGATGAAACTTCTGCTTATAAATCTGCACTAATTATATTTAAACAATTATTACACTCTTTCATTTAGAAAGTTAGCCAACAATTAATGCCAGTTGAAGAGAAATTGTATGTGATTACTACTTCAGCAACAATGCATTTTTTTACTTTTTAAAAGTGTCACCTATTTATCACCTTTCATATATATATATATATATATATATGAAACATTATTAAATTAATTTCAACTAAATATTAACTTCACTGTCCTGTAAATTTAAGTGTTGAACTAAATTTTATATCAGAGTGAATTATATAAACATTAGGGAAATAACTGAGGCAATGAAAAGGGGAGCAACTTGGTTTGAGACTGGCTACCAAGGTAGGTCTTCAAGAGGCCAGGACTGTTTCTCATTCCTAAGGTCCATTTCCCTGACTGGTCCTCCTTCCCTTGAGTCTAATCAAAGGATTAGCTTATAGGTATGGGAACAGCAGCAGCTTGATTTGAAGGCTTACTTTAAAGCCTCTTTCTTTTGTTTAAATGCAGGAACAAGAGAAGTCACTGGTTGACTGGTCTCTGACATGGAAAGAAATTCGAAATATGAAGACCAACCTGTGTGGTCTGTATGGAGGAGGATGTGGTGGTCACAAAGAATAGATAGAACTTTTGTGCAGAACTTGCACATTCTTACTCCTGTGTGTACATCAGCAATCTTCCCATAGGAAACTGCAATATCCCAAAATGTTAGAAAGGGGCTTTAATTTTGTTAGAATTCCTTTTCAGTGGGATCCCTGATCCCCCACTGTTCCTTTAGATTCTGTAGTTTTAGAAGGCAGCAGCATGCTTAACAGAAACAATCCCTTCTTTCCACAGCACTGGATGCTGCAAGTATGTACACATTTAAGGAAAGTTTGAAAATAGCCTTCATCAGGTAGGAGAACAATGAGAGGGATGGTGTGATAATGGGGCTAAGCTATTATTGGTTAGATTGTGACAAGTGTTGCCTGTCTGTTGAGAGGCCTCTGGCCTTTCCTGATCAACACCTCATTTGGGCCAAACAGCAGGGGACTTACTGGGCTCCCCTACATACACATGTAATCAGCTTCTTTTTAGAAGCTGGTAGGATTTTTAAACTTTTAGACGCTATCAGATGAACTGATTGAACTCAAGAGGGTTCGGGTACTTAACTGTTCACTGCTACTCAGGTTAGAGTCCTGGGTAATGTATTGGACAGTTTATATAAGTGATAAGATCAAAGCAAATTGAAGGCTTCAAGTAATCTTAAAGATCTTTAAGAACATAAAATCCAGTGGAAAGTGGCACTGTGGCTCAAAGTGGTAGATTACTGGCCTTGAGCAAAATACTCTCAGAGACAGTAGCCAGGCTCTGAGTTCAAGCCCTACGATGGTCACACACACACAAAAATTGAACAAAGTATTTGCTTGTCTCATTTTTAAATGTCAATTTAAGTTTTTTATTTAAAGTTTATACAAAAAGAAAGTATTTGGTGTTCTAGGAAATTTCACCAAAAGTTAATGTAAAGCAGAATATAGAGCCATTGTGAGATTAATTAGGAATTCAGAGCTGTGAACGACTATAGTTTTAAAAGCTGAAGTCAATACATGTCAGAGAGATGGAAACAAAACTTGGCTTTCAAGCAATAGACTTTCAAGCCTTTTCAACACATTTGGCTGGGTAGATGGTGCTACATTTGGTAATTTTGCTCCACTCTGAAAGTCTTGTGTAAGAAGAAAATCCTATTTGCTTTCTTATTTATGAACTGCATGTTAAAACTTTAGCAAAGGACCTTGTGTGGCCCCTTTTCAACTAGAAGTATTTCAAGTTTTTTAAGACCTTAGAATCCTTCTGTACTCTAGCCAGGCTGTTTTGAACTATTTAATTTGAAATTTATTAGCATAATCATTTATCATTGTTGGGGGGATATTCCTATGCTTAGTAAATCTACTTGCTGGAGTTATTTGTAAGCAATGAAGAATTGGGTCTTTCAGAGTTAGCCTGTGAAGAGTAGAATGGATTGAGGTGACATTTCCATGATTTATAGGCAAAATCACCCTGTTCTATTAGAAGTGTGGGATCAAATGAGTGATGGGCCTTGGTTTAAGGTTTCTTTTATTTTACTATGTATGAATCCTCCATCATATATATGCCTTTAATCTTTCTGATATGAATTAGTTTTTAAATGAAATAAACAGGACATTTGGCCTTAATTATGGAAGAATTTGATTAATTTGATTAATTTTGATAGACAAAAATATTGTCAGAATTAAATTATAAGCTTATCATCAATGGAAAATAAATATTGAAAGTACATAAAGCAGAAGAATTTAGGTGGTGCTAAATATATTCAGCCTTTCTTGTTTATGAGGTAAAAAAAGATTTGCAATGGGTAACAGTCCTCTTTGTCACCTAGAGTTGTTACTTCAGCAAAGGTATGATAGTGTCTGAGGATGTTGAACACTAGGTTTCTAAAAGCAAGAAACACAGATGTAAGTCCTCAAAGATGCTGAACAAAATGAATGAAATTCACACTCCATTAATAGGAGGGAAGGACACCATTTTCTTTGCTATTTTCAAAAGCCAAATGCATTTTTCTCGGCAGGTGACTATCAGCAAAGCGGTGGGTGATTGTAGACAGACTCGATTCGTGGATCTTATTCAATCAAGAGAATAAGGAGCTGTGGTGATGACTGGTGTAGATGGACAACAGTTCTACAGACATCAGACATCATCATTGAAGAAAGACCTGAGAAGTTTCAGAAAGTGAGCCAGCAGTGTCCAGGCAGGTATAGTTTGAACACCCTTCTTACTGCTGAGAATCTTATATTACAGGCATGATTCCTATAAGGGTTGAAGAAAACAGTTACTTTCTTAGCATTGGCAGGTCTTACAGCAAGAGGGGCTGTGTGTCCTGAAGTATCTTGGTGTCTCAGACTAGTGAAGCAGTCTAGTTATTACAAAAGAACAGAGGTCATCTATGGTGAAGTTGATGATTTCAGGTAGTCACTAGGCCTCAGATGTACTGTAGCTCCATAATACCTGTAACAAGAGTGGTGTTCATGTAGGTAAATGAAACTGAATCATATCCACTTGTGAATTCCCAAGTAAATTAGAATAGAAGATATCCATGAGAGAAGTCAGTGGGGCTTCTGCGTCAATAAAGTAAGAACAAACCACATTTTGAATTTGTTTATTGAACCTTTCTTGACTTTCCAACCTTTCCCTTTGAAATTTCATTAACTATCATGTATGATGAGAATTTCTCAATTAGAAAACTCTTTAAGAGTCACTCCATGTTTGTGGCTAAAGAAATACATAGTTTTGGAGGCTGGACATTAATTGCTCAATCCTGTAATCTTAGCTACTCAGAAGTCTGGGAACTGATGATTGAAGTTCAAATCCAGTCCAGACAAAAATCTCCCTTTAGTCCTCAAAAACCATGTAAATGTAGCTTTAACTCAAGTTACAGAGCACTTGTCTTAACAGAAAAGCTAAAGGACAGTGCCCAGGCCTTGAGTTCAAGTTCTCATAGTGAAACAAATAAAAAGTAAAAAAGAGAGATGGAGAAATACTGGAATTTCCTGTTTTCATAAATTACCAGGACCACATGGAGGTAATAATCCTGTTAAGTTAAAAGAAGGTCCAGTTGAAGCAAATGTATGAACAGTTGAAAAGTGGCAGCAGAAAGACAAGAACCTTCAATATGGATAACACGCTTAGCAAAATCAAGGGCATTCATCTTCAAGAAAGTACACTTCTCTAATGACATATTCATTTTAGATTATTCTCCTCATATCTATGAACATCCTCTAAGATTGGCTATACATATCCACTAGAGTCAGCTGACCACAGCATACTGTTTGTGACATTTCCTGGATAAAGTTGCTTGTCCTCATTGTTATTAGCCTTTCAGCAGTTTCAGTGAAGAGAATGTTCTCCCATTTTGCCTGTAGTCGATAGCATCCTGTTCTATTTCCCAGCAAAGAAACTGTGGCTATCAGGCTTGAGAATTGTTACATTCAGAGGTTCTTCAGGTTTGCCTTTTTCCTTTCCTTTCTTGGTAAGTGAGTTGGAATAAGAAAAAAAAATTAAGCAGTATGTTTTAGTTTTAACTTAAATATATTTATTTGAAAATACTACAAGTTATAATTCTTTAAATTTATTATTAATTCGCATATAATAGGGCTAGTTTTAGTGTTGCATGCCTTTAAACCTAAATATTTAGAAAGCTGAAAGCTGAGGATCATTGTTTCAAGACAGACAAGGTAAAATCTGTCATGAGACTGCTATCTTCAACTAAGAACCAAAAAGCCCAAGGTGGAGCTGTGGCTCAAATGGAAGAATGCTAACCTTGAGTAAAAAGGAAAAGCAAAAGAAACTAGGCCCTGAATTTAATTCCTAGTACTAGGACACAGGAATTGTATATGTGTGTATATATATGTATATATATATATACTACATGTGTGCACATATATGCATATTTGTGTGTCAATATGTATATAAATTGTATATGCATATGTATATATATAATTATATGTAATTAGCAAGTGTCAACTATATGCAAGTGAACATTTAGTCTTGCTCTTAAAAACAGATTCATATGCAATTATGAACCCCTGTGATTTATAGGATCTAACATACATAGAAACGTAAACCACCAGACTGGGAAATTAATAGAATGGTTTTTGTTGTAGAATAGACTGTATGCACAAGATTAGGTAAATGATACTAAGTTATTTACTAAAACATTGAAAGCAAAAACATAATAGTACAAGAAATCACATTTAGACATGGACTATGACATTCAGTGGACAGGTAGATCATGAAAATATGATAGCTATATGCATATAAGTATGCATATATATGTTCATATTCATATATATGCTTATATACGTACACATGTACATGCACAGTGGAATTTTATTTATCCATTTGATAGAATGATAATGCATCATTTGCAAAGAAAGGAAAGAAATTGGGAGAAATCATGTTAAGTGAAGTAAGGAAAGAAAGTTAAACCCAAAGTGACAAATGAGATATGTTTTCTGTTATATAGGAAGTTAGATATAATCTAGATCACTGCAATATGCACACTTTGGTGTGGAATCCAAGTATACACCTAGGTACGAACTGAAATATGATTGGTTCAGAAAGGAATTCAAAGAATGTAATTCCTTAGAATAGCTAACTCAAATTCCAACAAAATAAACACTAGGAATCAAGTATTCACAGGTCAGGCTGGGATCAGGGTAGGGAGAAATAGATAAATGAAGCAATAAAGTGGGGAAAAATGCAATGATCTAACTTAATGAATATCCTACAAAATGAAGAAACTTGAGGAAAAGATGGGAGTGCCTGTGTTGGGAAAATTATGAAAGAGGTGACATTGATCAATATCCATTATACTCATGTACTCATGTATTGAATGTCAACTCATGTGTACAAGTAGAAATCAAAATAAAATTTAGAAAAACAATACTCGGTATGCTCATTCGAATATTTCAGTGATGGCGGTTCTCTGAATAACTAACAAACAATGAAAGGTTCAAGAAAATAAGTAGCAGAAAGGGAAGTCATGTTTGGCCGCAGAAGAGGTTTCAGAAAATAGGGGGCAGATTAATGAAAAGACGAAGGGATGGGAAATACAATCATATTGCTGATATATACGTAAACTTGGAACCAGGAAATATAGGATGGGTAGTGATGGGAAAGATGGGGTAGATCAATAGAACATTAATCAAGATGCATTGTACTAATAAAGAAACTCATTGAATTGAAAACTATTCACACAACAACTTTATGATAAATACAAATGAGTAAAAATAAAGACATGAATTAAATTTGTGCTCTATTTCTTGTAGCAAAGTCATATATAGTAAGCTTTAATTTGGGCAAAAAGTAAAATTAAATTAGCTACATGACAAAATAAGAAACTGGAAATGTCTTGGGGGTAACATTGCCTTTGGAAATATACATGCCTCATAATATACATTTCAAAAATATCAATATTCTGATTACTTTTTTATGTTTTTTTAATTGTGAAAATAGCATATGGAGGGGTTACAATTACATGTGCAAGGTAATGAGTACATTTCTTATCAAGCATTGTTGCCTCCTCCTTTGTTTCCACTTCCCATCCGTTCCCATCTCACCCCTCCCCCTGCCAAAATTGTAACGTTCGGTTTTCAACGTAATGATTTGTACATCTCATTGTTGCAATGGGTCCACCTGTATCCCTATTTAAATGATTTGTTTTTTTCCCTTCCCCTCCAAAAATTATGCCAACAACAAATACAGTGAAAACAGGAGTTACAGAGTATGGGAGGAACATACTAAGCAACAAAGAAATCATCTTATAAATATGTTAGAAACAATTGCATGAAAGAAAAAAATATTTGAATACTTATCTTGGGGTTCATTTAACCTAACATCAACTTATCTGACCTTTTCTACTTGTCTCAGACATATACTAGTTATTGCAATTAAGGGAAACCATGGGAACTATGTTTTTTTTGGCCTGGCTTACTTCACTTAATATATTTTTTTCCAATTCTTTCGATTTCCTAACAAATGGGGCAATGTCATTCTTTCTGATGGAGGCCTAGAATTCCGTTTTGTATATAAACAATATTTTCTTGATCCATTCATCTACTGAGGGGTATCTGGGTTGGTACATATCTTAACTATGGTAAATAATGCTGCATTAAACATAAATAAAGTGATCTGTGAATTTTGGGACACTATTATCATAATGTCTTATGATACATAATTTAGCTAAAGTTGCTAAGAAAATCATTATTTATCTTATATTGTAAAATATAAGGAACTCTGATAATAACACTACATTATAACATAGATACTGAAGTTTCTCTCTTTAAATTGCTCCACGGGAGACTGTTACATATAAGCTGCTACAAGACCCAAAAACACAAATATAAATAAATTACTTAGAAGGAATTGTTAGGAGGACAATTCTTATCTTCCACAATCAATGTCAGCCATGGACTTCCTGAAAGAAAGTCAATCAGAGACAAATGTGTTTGTTTCGCTAGGCCTCCAGTGCCAAACAAGAGTGTTGAAAAGACCCTTAATTCTCAAAGCAACTTAATTCTCAAGGTCAGACCACAGTATGGTCAGAACCTCAAAGTCTACTATATGGAAGAGACTATCTCTGACCCCCATGCTCTTCTTTTTACCAAAGAAAAAGTTCTTTTAGTAATTTATGGTTTTTGAATTTAGATAATGAATGAACATTTTTTACATAAATGAAGTTTGAAATCCCTTTGATCCATTTTCCCATTCTTAAAACTAGCAACACAATAAATAATAGTTGCCACAAATTAGAACTTTTCTGAATCAATGGAAAAACAATCTAGAGAATATAGATTCTACAAAGAACCAAAGGAATCCAGAGATACTTCTATTTTCCATACAATTGTTCCAACGGAATAAACACCAACATGGTTTCTTTAAAGTAAGAATTAGTCTAATGTCTGCACACTCACACTTAACAAATATTTATTGTAAACTTACTGGCTGTATTCTAGGTAGACTTTCTTATTGTTGACAGACAAAAATTGCTTGAGTGAAACACAGGAATCTTAAGGAAGACTTACAGATAAAGGACATAATTTGTTAGAAGAGGAAACCATGGTAGGAAAATGAAAGTTACTTTTTGTTGGTCATGGGGCATGAACTCAGGGCCTGAGTGCTGTCTCTCAGCTCTTTGGTTCAAGGCTAGCCCTTTATCTCTTTGGGACAGAGTACCACTTCGGGTTTTTCGTTGATTAGCTACAGACAAATCACATAGGCTTTCTTCCCAGGCAAGTTTAGAACCATAATTCTCAGGTCTCAGCCTCATGACTAAGTAGGATTATAGACATGAATCACCAGTATCCACCACCGCACAAACGGAAACTTTTGAGCTTCTAGTAAGTTCAATCAATTTTCAGTGGAAACCTCAAAAAGTGTGGTCAGGAAAGGCCTCATAGAATGGTTCTTTCAATATGATTAATCTTCAGTAGAAATCTGATCTTGTTGTCACCTCTTGGCAGCAGCAGAGCCTGAGTCTATTCTATCACAAATGTAAAAGACTAGCAAAAGTATAGCCTATGGTATTTCTGCTTAGGAGTCAGGACAAGTAGTTGAATGCAGGAATGAAGCAAGATGTTCCTGGCATAGGAAGGCATGGGAGAGATAACAGACTAGAAAGAAAACTGGTGGACACAACATTTAACCCCTTCTCCTTCAAGGAAAATGACCTCCTACAAAGTGGCAGTAACACAATTGACCTACTGCATTTTCGAATATGAAGGAAGGTGTCATGTCTCACTAAACAACTCACTTGTAGTCAAAGAAAGGGAAATTCTTTAGTGTCCCCCTTAGGCCCAGTCTCAGTTAATCTCCATCTTAGACTTTGTCCAGTTTCTATTCCCACCAGAAGGTCCCTGATGAGGCCTTGTGGGAACTGAAACCACTATCAGTTTTGGATCTGTTCCTTCTGTCAAGGCTGTGGTGGGTGGTGGGAAAGCTCATTCTTGGAATTGTGCCCTAGTACCAAATATCTTCAGGGAAAGTCAAGGAATAACAGATTCTGCCTGAGGGAGTGAGTTTCTCCATTTCAAAAGAGATCAATTAATATCTGATTCTGAGGCCCAGGTGGAAGTCCTTCACTAGATCCTCTAAGCTGGAGTGGAAGTTAGCACAGACTCCAGGCCACCCTCACATTTCTCCATCTCTTTCTCATGAACAAAAAGATTACAGGAGTTGAGTTCAGAAACAAGGAAAAATGAGAGTAGTAAAAAATCATGCGCAGTGGGAAGAATTAGAAACTCTGGGTAAAAATGAGGTCAGAAAATCTCCTAGGATCACTCACCTAATTCGGGAATCACATCATAAGATTAGAGAATAAACGTAATAAATTACTGTCTAAATTAGTCACTCTACTGTTCTGACTACAAGTGTTCTTTTAAAAGCTAGGTGTCCTAGATCTAGGTTGATGAGGAAAAGAAAGCACATTCTTTCCTCACAAACTTCTACTGAGTATCTTCATCCATAACACAAGTTGTTCTTACTCTCTACTTTTTTGTTACTTTTCTTTGTTGGATTCTATCAATGATATTTGACAGTGTTAACATCTTCAGATATAACTATATTTTATTTTAATCCATTTGTTATGAAATTAAACAAATTATGGGGAAAATCTTTCTATGGTAAATTTTCTTCCATGACCTACTTATTTGATTTTATTAAGTATTATTTTTATAGTTTCATTTTTTAGAATTTGAGCAAAATGTTTTGTTAAATTAACACAAATTTGTTGCACATTTTTTGTATTTTTCTGTGTCTGTATATGTGAAAATACATCTTGATCAGCACCCCATATGTTTTCTTCATCTTCTTTCCTCCCTTCCCACACAAACACAGATATCCTCAAACAATCACATCAACATTTTTGGCCATATTCTCTCTCCTTCACAGTTCTGATCCTTCTGTGAATTTCTACTATTACGTATACAAAATACAGATACTGTTTTGTCTTTTAAGTGTATTTTATGTTTTAGAATGAGTTTCATCAGTGTACACCAAATATGCATATACTTCATTCAACTTGACCATGCAGATGAAGGATTTTCTAACTTTCATCCATCTTCTACCATTCAACAGTTTCTGATGTGTCTTATTTTATACTTTCTTCATATAGCTTTTCAAGATAATTTGTTATTAAGCTTCTAGCATTATCTTTTTCCCAATTGTTGCCTTCTTAACATTGCTTCAAATTATAAACTATATATGATCGTCCTGTATGTGTTCACTAATATATTTAAATTTTGGTCTAATAGTCATCCATTAAAGGATATCCTTAACCTGTTGTAACTGCTCTGAAAATCAATATGGATGTTCCTCACAAAAGCAAAAACATAATGCCATCAAAGCCCATGAAATTAGTATTAGGTGTATATCAAAAAATACGTTGCAATGAAACAGTAGAAGCATTCACTTCTCTTATATCCGAGAATATGTTTATAGCTACGAACAACACATTTTCTTTATTCCCTTTACTGGTACACCTAGGTTGATTGCAGATCTTGGTTGTTATGAATACTGCTGCCATGAACACGGATGTTCATGTTGAATCATATTCCTTCAATATGTATCCAAGTTATTGTAAAGGTCATTAAAATATGTGGGTTTTTTTTTGGTATTTTGTAAATCTCCACTCTGAGCTCCATATGGCTTGCACTAGTTTACAATTGCCACACAACTAAACACAGTTCCTGATTTATTTCAATCTCTCCAGCACTTGTGTTTATTTGTTTGAGTGGTTATAAATATTCTGAGGTGTAAGATTGGAGCTCAGTAACTTTTTGATATGTGGATAAGAATTTCAAATATTTCATCTATTTATTAAACATTTACATTTGTACTTCATTCCTGATCAGTGTCCTTTTTGGTATTTGATCAATTTTTAAGTTTTATAATTTGTGATTTTTTCCCATTCCAACTATTAACATTAGTTAAAAAATTATTACAGTGGTGCACAATTTACTAAAATCAAGTGATTGTACATTTATAACACTGGTTTTTTGTTTGTTTGTTTGTTTACACCCAGGCAATTATTTCAATAAAGATGTTGAACTTCTTTCACTAGAAAAGTAGATTGAAAGGATAGTATCTCATATTAGGGCTAAGATAATCTCAAATAAACAGTCACTGTGTAGGCCCTAACAATTGGGCAAAGTAAAACATATTAACACAGCACAAATTGCATTTAAAGCGATCAAAAGGATTCATAAAAGATGTTTTAAAAAGGCACCAACTTCATGAAGCAAATGGTGAAGTTTACAAGCAGACCATAGGAATCTGATCATCAAGAAGATGAAGGGATAAAAGTATACAGAAGGACAACTTTAGAACGTTGACTAAGAATTTGTGGAGGAGAGAAAACCACTAGATACAAAATGTCAATGCTGAAGGGAAGAAGTGTTTTACCCTAAAACTCAGGTGTGTCTGATTCTCTCACATCACACACACACACACACACACACACACACACACACACACACACACACACACCTCGTGTACACATAGAAATCCAGGGGCAGCTGTATCTGGGACAATGAAGCTTTTTTCCTCTTGCTTTCAGATAATCAAACATGCTAGTGCAGTTGGCTCCACAGCCACCCAACGCTTGAGCAGGAGGAGGGAAAGCATGCCTTAGACTGCAGCACAGACTTGTGTATCCCTGGCTTTCTGTGTAAGAATGAAGTTCATGGTCCCATAGGCATGGGTGGCCAAGGTGAAATAGGGGTACACTTTGCCTGGAGGATGGCACACCATGAGCCTTGCATGCATGGCGAACCAGTTGTGGGAAGCCCTGTGAGCATCTCCATAATGACCTCTCAATGGCATGGAATTGACACTGTACTTGGATGTGGCAGGAGGCAGGAGGACAGCTGGAATCCAGAAGGTGGAAGAGGCACAGGAGTGAATGGGCTTTTCTGTGGAGAAGCCTAAGGCAAGCTAAGGAAGTTCCCAGCTCACACATGACAGACACCATGCTGGTCCCCAGAGGACACACCTAGTCTTGTCAATGGCAGAAGTCCAGATCTACAGCTGGAACTTCCCCAGTGGCCCTTTTCCTGGCTGGGCTGGAACAGCACCAGCCAGGCATGTTTCTTCCACCTCGCTGTGCATGGCCTCCCAGACACTGCTCTGTGGGCAGTCCGAGGCTGTGCTGGCCATTCCTGGTGCCAGGTCCGAGACCAGTCATAGACTGAGCCCACAGCATTGGAGCTGCCCCTCACAAACTTCCAGGAGGCGTCAAAAAGGTACACTGCAGCTTGAATCCTGTGGCGTCCACCCTCCACACCCCCAGATTTTGCCTCCAAGTCTCCGCCTTTGTTGTTGAAATTCTTCATCCCCTGGTTGTCTCATTTCTCATTGTTGGCTTTGGCAGCACTTGAGACACCTTCCTCTCCTCACTAGACTGCCAGACCGCAGGAGATCTGCCCCAAACATCCCACCTCAAAGACACTCCCCAGACCTAGCTATCATAAGGGTGGCTGCTGCTTGAGCCACTGACCTGCCCCTCGTTCCTCCCCTCACCAGCCTCTGTCGGGGCCGACCTTCCTCTCCCCACCAACCCTAGCACCAACCCCAGTGCAGTCTCCCCCGTGTCCTACCCTCCTCTCCTCACCCCCACCCCCAGCTCCAACCCCAGCATGGCCACTGCTCTGGGAAAGCCAACTGCGTGCCCCAGGTAGCATCAAGGGTGCCACAGTGTGTGGCTGGCTGAGAGCTGGAGGCAGCATAGGTCTCTCTGATCAGCGTCTTTCACTTTACTTACTCATGTGTTCATTATTTAGTATTTAATTTTGGGATCTTATAAGTATCATTTCATTAATCCTTTGCATAATACCTGGTAGAAATACGGTCCCAAAATGCAGATTGTCTGTTTAATTCTTTCCAGATTCAGAGATGTTTTAGGTAGTCATAATAATAATGATCTCTCATTTCCATAGCAGAGTGCTATTCAGAAATAATTGCTTGTGCATCTGTTATTAATTATTTACAATACTTAAAACTTTTAAATTTCAAATATTACAGGAACAACTTTGATTCATGTTGAGTGGATGTTTGTGAGTAGGTTGAGCTGTTGTATACATTCCTGTGTGTGTATGTATGTGTGTGTGTGGCGGGAGTGTATATGTATTATTGAAATCACAGATACAGATGATGAGCGCTGTTCTGAACTTGTGTCCTTTTTCTGAGATATATATTGTGGTGTTTCTTTGTTGGTGGTAGGCTCTGACTGCTTGCCTTTGCCTGATGCACACTTTCCAGCTCAATTTTTCAAGAAAGGCTTCTTATTGAGCATATAGGGCTCTGGTATTACTTTGTCTTTAGTCTGCCATCAGTGATCATATTTTCCTCTTTAAAAATTAACAATTAATATAAATTTTATTTCCTGGTTGATTTTCCCCTTTAATTTGCATTTAGAAATATATATTATAAGACCTTTGAGCTCTGTATTCATGATGAAAAACCATTTTGAAATTTCTTTTTAATTCTCTTGTTAGCATCAAGATTTTGAATTTTTGTAGTTTTAGTTTAAAATACCCTCCTTTGTGATTTTGGCAGGAGGAGACAAACAATTCCTGGTAACAATGACAGCAGTTTTATTTGTTAAAATATCAGATAATTCATAATTTTGAATATGTGTAGTGGCAAATGCATATATTTGCTCAATAGATTTGCTTGATAAATCCATGCACAAAAATACCACTTTTAGGGACTGGGAAGGTGCCTCAGTAATAGACTGCTTACCTTGCATGCATGAGGCCCTGGGTTGGATTCCTCCACACCATGTAAAGAAGAAAAGGCCAGAAGGGGTGCTGTGGCTCAAGTAGTAGAGCACTAGACTTCGGCTGTAAAGCTGAGGGACAGCAACTAGGCCCAGAGTTCACCACCAGCAACAAAAAATAAATAAATAAAACTCAAATCAAAAACATTAATTTCAAATGTTGATTACCATGTTACTTAGGGGCAGGGTGTCAAGACATAGTAGACCTCTGTCCCAAAGCTTTAAGAAGGATTTCAACACCTGACAATTACTGAAAAAAAAAAGAAAGAAAAAAAAGAGCTCTGCCAACAACATAGAGAATCTGCACTCAAACATAAACAGTTACTAAGAATGGAGCACTTTTTATAATATTTCTTAAGAGATTCTGCCTCTATATTAATTATCATATAAATTAATCTTTAAAAACTACACAGATGGGTCTGAGTCTTAAAGGCCTCTGACAAAAACCAGAGGAGAGAATCATCAACCCCGATTTTTAAAATTGTTATTGTTAAGATAGTGTACACATGGGTCACTATTTTGTAAGTCACGTAATGAGTTCATTTCTTATTGGACAGTCTCATCACTTCCTTTGCTCTCTCTCTTTGCTTTTCCCTCCTGTCCCTGTTCACAAGTTGTATAGTTCATTGTCAAAATAATATGTACAGAGAACCATCCTTGCATTTGTTTCCCTGTTCTCCATGAACTTCTGTGGCTTCCTCACTGCCCATAAATGGATAAAAAAGAACAAAAAAAAAATCCCTCTTGTTTCCAATTCCTGGAATTCATTTCAATATAAACATCAGTAGTTTTATGAGAGTGTCAGGGTCTGTCCACACATCCCGAACACTTATACTTCAAGCAACAAGTCATAACTCCCACCAGATTCTAAGGTCCAGAAAGTAATTCTTTTCACTTTCCACACAGGAAGAAGCTGAGATTCAGAAAGGTTAAGTAACTGACTGGAAATACTGGGTTGAGCATTGAAGCTCACTCTTGTAGTTTACCTAATCCAGAAAGTGAGATCTGAAAACCACAGTTTGAAACCAACCTAGATTGGCATATCCATTACATGTTGATCTCCAGATAACCAGCAGACTTGTGTGTTTCAAGTGGTAAAGTTAGAATGCCACTAGTCTTGAATGGGAAACATAAAGGACACTGCCAATATGTTGTTTTTTTTAACAACCAATGCTATCCCATACAAAATCTGACACCACACACACACACACACACACACACACACACACTTTAGATAATATGGTAGTAATGAAATCCAAATAGCTTATTTTTTTTATTTTCATATGTTTTAGAATTAGCTTTAGTGAGATTTGACTTGGTAGTCTCTGCTGATGAGCCACAATTTGAAAACTCTTGAAATGACTACCCATATCCGGGATCAGAGAAACATTTTCCTATTTAAGTGTTCCTCCTTTCCAGCAATAATAAATTGTCTTTCCTTGGCCCAGTTTCCACTTTGGGACTCAATATCTTAGACTTTCCTGTCTTAATAAGCAGGATTATAGGTGGCAACTACTGTACTGGACGGTATGTGACTTGGAAAAAGTGTTCAAACTTCACTATTCAGTGGAGGTTGTTAGCCCTCACCTATGATCATTCTGTGCTCAGTATTGGGAACTTTTTAGGGCCAGGAATTCAGGGGAAGCACTGTGTGCTACTTCATATTTTTGATTTACTAACAGATTTCCATCCATTGTTTACTTTAAGCATTGTATGAAGAGAATGATTGACTCTAGGAGACAAAAGCACTGCACTAACTGTTGCTCTCATAACACAGGAGGAGGGAAAAAATTTCTGAATGAGTCATATAGCCTAGACACTGAGTTCTTAGAAACTCAGTCTGCCTGTTTTCTTACTTTCAACCTAGAAAGTCAGAGCCTGAAGGGGCTTGTAAGCTCCATTTATTTTCCTGATCATGGGACTCCCTTCCCCTCTGCCCTTATGACCCTTTGCTTTAGGGTTTGACAGTGTGTCTTTCTTTCTTGTTACTTCATTGCATATTAAGAACACCCAACCGCAGGTTTCCATTGTCCTATTAGATGTTTTGCATTCCAGGATCTTCCTTCCAGGGAACTCTCTTCTTGAGACCTCATATGCATATATCCACAGAAGTGAGTGACTCACAGACTGTGGAACATAGTTGCTCAATGATGATCAACTCAGAGACTCATGCAGGTTGAATTTGGGGCCTTTCTGAGAGGTCTCAGCCTAAGCACTGTGGGCAACATTGACAGCAATTCCTCAGAGCAATATCACTGACAGCAAGTGAGCCCTGACTAGTCCTTAGTCCTTGACAGTTCTACTTAGGGGTGTGAACAAATGACTAGGCATGTTTAGCCTATTGCACAGTACCCCCAAGCTCTGACGTCATTTTAAGCCTAGGAGAAAAATCTCCCTGTGTAAAGCAGTACACATAAGAAGCAGATGATGTGCCACACTCAAACGCTCCAGGAGAAAAGAGTGTATTGATGTCTACACAGATGGGAAATAATATTCTGAGGAGTCGGAAGGGAAGATTTCAGATATTAAACTATGCAGTATTTATAAGTTTTTGAATTGCTAACCCAACTTCCTTGCTGCCCCTTAAATCTAGTTTCAGGAAGTGGTGGAATTTTTATGATCAAAAAATGGAGCTTTTAAACCCAGGCCCAAACTCTAGGTGAGCTTGTTAGATCATCCCACCTGCTACTCATATCAAATAAAGAGATGTGGTGAAGATCAGGAAAGGACATTGATTAGATTGCAGCCATAACATGACAAAAACTTAGCGCAACTTCAGAACACTAAGCATTACTCACCAACAACATTTCAATTCCCACATGTCATTAGATCTGAGTTGTATCTAGGTATCCTCAGTCCCTTCAGAACAGGAAGATCTAGGGCAGAGCCCAAGACTGGTCTGGAATTTTGTAAATAAACTAACTTTTTTTTGGAAACTATTTGTACTGTCGTAATGGAAATGTAGAGACTGATCACAGCACATTTGCATGTTTGTCAATGAGCAGTGATTGGGAGGGGAGTATTTAAGATGCTACCCATGTTCTTAGTTGCCTAGTACCACCTTGGATTCCAGAGTCAATCTTGATAAACAGATATAGAAGTTACATGTAGCTAGCTATGCCCTATTCACACCTAGAGAGGCAGATGAGAAATTGGAAGGGTTTGGTGTGAAAGCCACAGGTTGATCCAAAGCAGAAATCAAAAGATGTGGAGATGAAGCAACTACCTGGGAGAAAAAGGAGAGACAGTTGAAGGTGATGATCACCTAGAGGAGACAGAGAAAGTTTGAAGCCACATTTGGTTTGGTAGATCAAAGTAACCCATCTGAGGTAGAACAGTCTGGGTGTCCAAAGCCACAGAGATGTTGGAAGAACAGCAGCAAGTGCTCTTGCTCATTTCAAGGGAGCTCCCAGAATGCCAGGGTAAGAACTGGTACCTTCCCAGAGCACTGCTGCTGAGCAGTCCTCAGATCCCTTGCTACCATGATAATTGATGTTGGAGAGAAGCAGTGAGATTTGTAAAAGGTGATTGAAACTCACTATGTGGAGCTTGTTCTGCAGCATTGTGGAGTGTCGTCTCTCAGGATGCTTAGGGAAAAGATCCCAAAGCCACTGTCAAACATTGCAATCTATTTGGAGTAGACACTTATGGATGGAACATGCCTGAACCCAACATACTGATAATGAGCTGCTAGCAGTAGTTCCCTAACGATCTGACAGCCAAAACTGGAGAGGGAAACACTGAGCTCTGCACCACATCAGTATACCATGCAAATTGCTTCTATCCTCGTACTGGCTACCCAGTTTGCACACCCGTGACCTCGTTACCCTGATTGTGCCACCTTAATCCCTCACAACTTTTACTCTTTCACTTTCTCTTTTCCTCCTTATCCCTGCTAAACTGTCTGGATACCTGTGTTAACTACTCCAATCCCTGCAAAGCTGTTGCTGCTACACAATTTCTTGGTGCTGCAACTTAGCGAATACAGTCACAATTCCCCTTTCCAAGGTATCCTATTCTCTACTACTCTGTTCTGCTACCTATAATTCATAACACCATTGTTCCAGCCACCTGATCCCTGACATCCCTGTAGCTGATACCCCTTTCCCTAACATAGCAAGGGTAGAATGGTCGGAGCTAGTTGACTTGGGTACTGCTGTCTTCCTGCAGGGATATCGGGACAAGTTATTCCTCAAGTATTTAACATGAAGGACTAACTGGAGGTGGAAATGAAAAAGGTTACTCAGAGGTGACTAAAATCTAGAGACATCAACATATCACTGGTTGTTAGGAAAAGAAGGGCCTAAGATGAAAATTGATGAGAAAAGAAAATTTTACAAAGAATATTAGGAATGATGCAATAGGTTTAGCTTATTGTCTTCTACTAGTGATCTGAATTATTTTATGACATAGATATGCAAATGTTTTGCATTTTAAAAATTACATGAAATTACACATTTATGTGGTATGTGTATTAATTTATGGAATAGGTACATAAGATCACGTTAATGATATTCAATATTTTATGCTCTATGATATGCTCATTAGTCTGCATATGTCAATATGAATTGAGCTCTCTATCAATAAATGGCATTTCATTGTCAAATACTAGAAGATTACTAATGTTGGTAGCAAAATGAAAGCTAGAACAGGAAAACTGAATAAATCTACATGTTTGAAGGGAGGGGTCAGTGGTTGTAAGGGTTATGATGAAAGAGAAATTCTTCATCATGCAATCTGGGAAGAATAGAATATATTTTGTTGAATTACTATATTTTAACCTGCGGAGGAAGAACATTATCTTCATTTTGCTTTTTGGAAACTGTTTAATGATTGGTTTACTATAAATAATCAATATAATTTTGAAAATTCACAGATGTGAATTATCAGATTATCATTATCCTCAAAGCTGTCTTTAGAGGCAAGAAGATTGCATTCCTTTTCTAATGAATTAATGGAGTAATCTTACTTTGGAATGGACAGACATCCATGACACTTGTTCCAAAACAAGAAAGATACTGGAGAAAAAAAGAGGAAGTAGACCCAAGGCTGATGAAATAAGCATATTTCCTGTTTGGACTTAAAAAGGATTTTTGTACAAACAATAAGAATTTCATCTTAATATTATAATTACAAAATCTAGGTGCTACAGGACATCTTTTAAATATAATATTTAATGCTGTTGAATTACTTGAAGAAAAAGTTTTACAGAAAACCTTAAATTCCACAAAAACTGCAATGCTCCAATAAACACTAAGAAGAAATATAATTTAAATATCCAGACGGGTTGTGGGAAAATGGTGAGGTTCTCACAGGCAGCCCTCTAAGTGTCTCTGACCAAAAGAAGATCTAGTGTCACAGCCACCCATTACCTCAAGAGATCCACTCCAACCAAACTTTAAATACCTAAAGTCTTTTTCTACTACAAAAGGACTATCCTAGCAGGCAAACAAGAAAAGGCAAAAGAGAAAAAGTGAAGGGGACTCCTGTGGAGCACCTGTACCACATAGGTCTATGCAATGCTGCACTAGGACTTTCTGCAGAGTTTTAGCAGAGGAGCACCCAAAAGCTGAAGAAAGTGCTCAATACTATACCTGTGAAATGTTAGAAGGGAATCTGGTGAAGATCTCTGAGTTGGTGAATGCCTTCCCACTTGCCCCCTCCCCCGCCCAGCCTATGGGGAAGGAGCAAACTTAGTATTACCGCCACCATTACAATTGCCAGAAATTGGCACCACCGGGTAAGCCCCCAAAATCAGCCCAAACCTGCAGCACTGGAAAGATCACAGAGGGCCCTTGTCAACCCTGCACAAGGTCGCCAGGAAACCACAGGTGCAGCCAATCGCTCTATGCCCTATGGTCTAATTGCCCAGCCTATTGAGCTTTCTGATGGGACTGCTCCCTCCTTGCTACCCTGCACAGACCCCTGGCTCTCACAGCTGTTGCATGACCAAGCTTCTGCAGACATCTCTGCTGACACACCTAGCAGACACAGGCAGAAACCCCCAAGGCTGCCTTCCAGTGCCTGCCACCTCCCACCACGTCTGCTCCAGACCAGCATGACTCCCCCCACAGTCCACACCAGACTGTCACTCCAACTTCTACCCAGTCCTCCCAGTGCCAGGACTCCTCACACCAACACATAGGAGAGAGACCCTTCAGCATCAGCAAAGCCATCCCCCCACCTAGATCTGATAACACACAGACCCTCTGATTTAGAACCTGCCAACTCCATCTTAGCCACCATAGCACAGGCTCTGTGGTCCAGCACACCACCAACTACAGATCTGTGAGTAACACAACTGGATCCATGCCCTGGGGGTGGTAATTCTCTGAGGGATCCCAAAGCACCCTGACACAAGCCCCCTTCCAAAAGGGATGGATTACATCAAAACTGAACACAGACATAAGCTCTTTTCTTAAGGCTCCTGTGGCTATCTGGAAAAGCCTGGGAACCCAACTCCAGGCCTATGATAGCAGTCTACAAAAACCTGAAATCCCCAAAACTGCCTGGCACCAGGCCTGAGGATGGAACTCTAGATAGCAGGCACCCTCCCCAATCAAAAAGCCATCTGCTCCCAACCAAGCCACAAGGAAAGTGGACTACAACAAGGCACACAAGGTTCCATAAGGAATCTGCTCTGAGGATTACAGGGAGAATAAACTCACCAAAGAACCCGAAAAATCCATTCTTTAGTATTTTATTCTTGTTTTTGTTTTACGTTGTTAGTTGTAATGTCTGATCATTTGTTGTTCAATTGTATTTCTATGTGTTACTTATGTGTATTGTGATTTAGGATTTGCTATTCCACTTAAAACTTCTGTTTTTCATTATTATTTGGTATCTTATTCTACTTTACAATTTGCTAATTTGTAAGTTTTTTCTTCTTTCTTTTCTTCTTTCTTTTCTTCTCTTTTCTACCCCTTCACCCTCTCTCCCTCTCTACCTTATACTATTACTCAATCATGGCTACCCTGTCTAGTTCTATGCACAAATAAGGCCTCCTTCTATGTGAGTAAACAATAATTACAGGAGTTAACTTAGAGTAAGCAACTTTTCAATAATATCTGACTGATATTTTTCTAATCTCAGCAAGTCTCCCCAATACACTTTCTTATTTTCATCTTGATCTCTAAGCTACTCCCTACATAACCTTTCTTCAAATTCTTTTCAACCTGTTACATTCAGTAACAAGGTATTTATTCTCTTCCTACTACATATAGTTCTCTCCTAAGCTGTTCTTACCCCTCTACTATCATTATACCCAAGTGTTCTTCTGAAATTAAATTTATATCTCTCTAATCTTAACCCTTCATTTCTTCATCTACTCCAGCCCATTGATTCTTAATGATTTATATCTGACCCAACTTACAGTTGGTTCTATATTTGACTACAAAATTGGTTCCATTTGAGCACTTTGAGTACAAGGGGCCCATCTTGTTAACTCTAAGGAACAGACTACTTATTAATCAAACCTAGATTGCCTCAAAAGTTACAACTATATGCAATCTCGACCCCAAAGCCAAAATATCCCTCTGCAAGCAAAGAAAAAGAGAGCTAAACAGGAAAAAACCTAACCTTACCACTGAAACCCTAAGATCTACCCATCTACATGACATTGGGTTGGCTCTGGTCCTAAAAGACTGTCCTACTGTTGTAGCAGTGTGGTTCTTGTCTCCAAATGGGCAGAACTAACTGCAGAAACACAAGAAAAATAGCCAACAAACAAATCCAACCACCATCACCATATAAACAAGCTACATAGCAGTGCCAGTATGACATAGAAGATAATGATCAAGATAGATTAAAAACATGGCTGGTAAACCTGCTGAATAAAAAATTGGAAACCCTACATGGGGTTATCAGAGAGTGTAAAGAGGCCAACCAGAAGTTAATAGATAACTTCATGGCCTCCACAAATAAAAAGGTAGAGGAACTCCAGCAGAGGGAGAAAGAATCTAATGAAAAGGTAGGAACCTAGATTATGGAGTGGAAAGAAAAGTCTGATAACCAACTCCAGGAGGTAAGGCAATCTATTCAAGACTTGAAAGAGAACCTTAATAAAGAGCTGGGCACCATTAAGAAGGACCAGCAAGAAGGAAAGGAGTTAAACAACAAAGTACAATGTCTTCAACCTAGAATGGAAGAAGCCAAAGAAAGAATATAGGTAGCTGAAGACAGTTTAGACTCCATAGAGAAAGAGCACACCATTTTTCATAACAAAATTAAGCATGACAGATCAATGCAGGAAATACAGGAAACGTTCAGAAAGCTTAATTTGAGAATAATAGGAATACAAGAGGGGCTGGAGAGGGAAGCCAATGGATTAGGAAATGCATTCAGCAAAATTCTAGCAGAGAACTTCCCAAATATACAAAAGGACAGGCCCATACACATTCAAAAAGCTTTTAGAAACCCAAATAGACCAGAATAGGACATCCCACCTCTACATTACAATCCATACCGCTCAATAGCCACTAAAAAAGAATTCTTAAAGCTGCCAGGGAGAAGAGATCAATCACATATAAAGGTAACCCATTCAGAATTACCTCAGATTTCACAGAAGACACTATAAAAGCAAGAATGTCCTGGAAAGAGGTATGCCATGTCCTAAAGTCAAATAACTACCAACCAAGAATTATCTACCCAGCTAACCTCTCATTCACAGCAGAAGGACAAATAAAAACCTTCCACAGCACGTTAAATCTGATGCAGTATACTGCTTCCAAACCAGCTCTTCAAAAATTCCTCAAAGAGGTTCTACATATAGAAAACCAACTAGAACAGAATACAGTCAATGAAGTGGTCCACAAACACAGAAATATGTAATCACAAGAACAGCCCAGGCACAGCTTCCCCCCCAAAAATTGGATAAAATAGTAGGGACAGACAAACACCTCTGTGTCTTAACCCTCAATATTAATGGTCTTAACTCTCCAATTAAGTGACATATATTGTCCAGTTGGATCAGAAAGCAAGATTCTTCTATCTGCTGTCTTCAAGAGACACACCTTGCCCACAAAAATAAACATTCTGAAAGTGAAAGGCTGAAATAAAATATATCAAGCAAATGGACCCCATAAACAGGCAGGATTTGCAATCCTAATATCAGATAAATAGACTTCAAATTAAAATCAATGAGAACTTATAAAGAAGGTCACTACATACTAATTAAGGGATCTCTTCTTCAGGAGGATATTATGATCCTAAATATCAACTCACCAAATAATAGAGCACCAAAATTTATCTAACAAACACTACTTTCACTCCAGTCTCACATAGGCTCAAAGACATTAATTGTTGGGGAATTTAACACACCATTCCTTTCAATAGAAAGATCAATATGGCATAAACTCAAGAGAGAAATCTCAGATTTTAAAATATGCATAGATCTACTAGACTTAAGAGATATTTAATGAATATGTCACCTAGCAGCATCAGATTACACCTTCTGCTCAGCAACACATGGGACATTCTCCAAAATAGACATCATTCTAGGCCATTTAGCAAATCTGTCCAAATTTAAAAAACATTGAAATTATGCCCCATATTCTGTCAGACCACAAGGAATAAAATTAGAATTCAACATCAAAAGCCACCAAAGGAAATACTGTAACACATGAAGGCTGAACAACACACTGTTGAATCATCAGTGGAAGGAAGAGATTAGAAAGTAAACACAACTGTTCATGACATTCAACAAAAATGAACAAACAAATTACCAGCTTCTCTGGGACAGAGAAAGGCAGTACTAGGAGGGAAGTTTATAGCTCTGAGTTCCTCCATTAACAAATTGGAGAGATCTGAAACTAAAAATTTAATGAGTCACCTAAAGCTCCTAGAAAAAGAACGAGCTAAACCCAAATTCAGTAGATGGGAACAAATAATTAAAATTAAATCCAAATTAAATAAATTACATTTAAAGAAAAACTATAGAAAGACCTGACAAAACTGATTCTTGGAAAAAATTAATAGAATTGACAGACCCCTACCAAATCTAATCAGAAAAAAGTAGTACACACCCAAATAAACAAACTCAGAGATTAGAATGGAAACATCGCTGTAGAAATAGCCAAGATTCAGGGGCTGAGAAGGTGGCTCAGTGGTAGAGCGCTTGCCTTGCATACTTGAGGCCCTGGATTAGATTCCTCAGCACCACATAAGCAAAAAGAAAAAAGTCGGAAGTGGCACTGTGGCTCAAGTGGTAGAGAACTAGACTTGAGCTGAAGAGCTGAGGGACAGTGCCCAGGCCCAGAGTTCAGGCCCCACGACCAGACTCCCCCCCAAAAAAACAAAAAGAGGAATAACCAAGATTCAGGATATACTAAGAGGATACTTCTCAAAACTTTATATTAGTAAGTTTGAGAATCTTAAAGGTATGGACAAATTTCTAGCAACTATTGACATGCCCAAACTAAACCAAGATGATTTAAACCAACTTTACAGAGCCATATCAAGCATCAAAATAGAAGCAGCAATAAAAGACCTCCAACTTTTCCCAGGTGCCTGTGGCTCATGCCTGTAATCCTAGCTACTCAGGAGGCTGAGATCTGAGGATCACAGTTCAATGTCAGCCTGGGCAGAAAAGTCCGTGAGTCTCCAATAAATCACAAGAAAAAACGGAAGTGGTGCTGTGGCTAAAGCGGTACAGTTCTCACCTTGATCTGAAGTGTGCAGGGACAGTGCCCAGGTCCAGAGTTTAAGTCCCATGACCGGCAAAAAAAGAAAAAAGACCCCCCCCCCCACCAAAGAAAAGTCCAGGACTAGATGGATTTACATCTGGATTCTACAAAGCCTTCAAGGCGGAACTCACACCAATACTGCTCCATCTCTTCAATGAAATTAAAAGTAAAACATACCTACCACACTCTTTTTATGAATTCAGCATAATCCTCCTCCCAAAACCAGGGACTCATCAAAGAAAGAGCACTATAGACCCATTTCTTTGATGAATTTCGATGCAAAATTTCTCAATAAAATCTTGGTCAATCAACTTCAACAACTCATCCAAAAAATCATACACTGAGATCAAACAGGATTCATTTCAGTGATGCAAAACTGGTTGAACATAAACAAAACGATATAATTCATCTCATCAATAAGAGCAAGAATAAGAACCACATGATTATCTCAATAGATGTGGAAAATACTTTCCCAAGATCCAACACTTATGATGAAGGCTCTGGATAAACTAGGAATCCATGGAACATTCCTCAATACAATAAAGGCTGTATATGACAAACCTACAGCCAGCATTATACTTAATGGCGAAAAGATAAAACCATTTCCTCTAAATTCCAGGAACATGACAAGGATGTCCACTCCCTTCAGTTCTATTCAAACTAGTATTAGAATGCCTAGCTAGGGCAATAAGAGAAGATGCTGACATAAAGGGGATCCGAATAGGGGAAAATGAAGTAAAACACTTCCTCTTTGGAGAAGATATGATCTTGTATATACAGAAACCTATAGATTCAACTCCTAATTACTTGAGCTGATCGGAAACGTTGGCAAAAAAGAAAGGTATAAAATTAACCCTCAGAAATCAATAGCTTTTCTGTATTCCAATAATGAGAAGAGGGCAGCTGAAATTAGGAAAGCAACCCCTTTTGCAATAGCCCCACAAAAGAATAAAATACTTAGGAGTTAAATTAACCAAATGGATGAAGGACCTCTATGTCAAAAACTTTGAAAACTTAAAAAAAAAGAAATGAAAGGAGAACTAAGAAAGTGGAAATACCTCCCATGCTCTTGGATTGGGAAGATTAACATCGTGAAAATGGCAATACTGCCCAAAGCTACCTACAAATTCATCGCGATACCTATTAATATCCCAACTTTATTCTTCAATGAAATAGAGGAAGCAATCCAAAAATTCATATGGAACAATAAAAAAACCCCGAATAGCAAAAACAATCCTTAGTTGAAAGAGCAGCACTGGAGGAATATCAATTCAAAATTTCAAAACTCTAATAAAAAGCCATAGTAATCAAAACAGCTTGGTACTGGCACAAGAACAGACCCGAGGATGAATTGTTTAGGACTGAAGACCCAGAAATGAACCCACAGACCTATAGCTACCCAATCTTTGATAAGGGTGCTAAAGAAATTGAATGGGGCCTGGGAAGGTGGCTCAGTGGTAGAGTGCTTGCCTTGCATGCATGCGGCCCTGGCTTCTATTCCTCAGCACCACATAAGCAGAAAAAAAAAGCCAGATGTGGTGTTGTGGTTCAAGTGGTAGAGCTCTAGCCTTGAGCTGAAGAGCTGAGGGACAGCACCCAGGCTCTTAGTTCAGGCCCACAATCGGACTCCCCCCCCAAAAAAAAGAAATTAAATGGAAAGAAAAAACAGCTTTTTCAGTAAATGGTGTTGGTAAAATTGGTTAAAAACTTGTAGAAAACTAAAGATAGGACCGTATATAACACCCTACACCAGAATCAACTCCAAATGGATCAAAGACCTCTAAAGAAAAGCAGGGTCCATGAAAACATGACAGGAAGGAATAGGAGAAACTCTAGGGGTCTTTGGCACAAGCCAAATGTTTCTTAATAGAGACCCAGAAGCACAACAAATCAAAGAAAGGTTAAGCATATGGTATTGCATGAAACTGCAGAGCTTCTGCAATGCAGAAGACATCGCTCGCAAGATCAACAGAAAGCCCACGGACTGGGGGAAAATCTTCACTAGCCAAACAATGGACAAGGGTCTCATGTCTAAAATATACTTAGAATTCAAAAAACTAAATCTC
>NW_024872015.1:0-25947 GCF_019054845.1 Dipodomys spectabilis
CACAGCCCCAGCGCTGCTGCCCTCCCTGCCCCCAGAGTTTACCTATAAGTCCCTGCCTTTGTTCTTGAAATTCTTTAGGCACTGGCGTCTCATTTCTCATTGTCTGTTTGGGTGGCACTTGAGACTCCTTCCTCTCCTCACCAAGCTAACAGGCCCCAGTGGATTCACCCCAAATTCTGCACCTCACAGACACTCCCGAGAACCCAGTTGCCTTTAGGGCTGATGCTGCCTGAGCTGCTGGCCTACTGCCTCCTTCCTCCCTTCACAGCCTCTGCCAGAGCCTCCCATACTTTCTCCACTGCCTCCAGCCCCAACCCCCTCTTGGCCTCCTCCCCACACAGCCCATCCCCAACCCCAGCAGGGCCACTGCTCTGGGGAAAGACAACTGTAGGCCTGGCCCAGAAGAATCAAAGGTGCAGTGTGCAGCCGGCTGATTGGAGGCAGCATAGGTCTCTGATCACTGTCTTTCACTTCACTTACACGTATATTAATTGTATTAATTTGGTATGTAAGATTGGATCTCGCAAATTCTTATTAAGCCTTTGCAGAATAGCTGGTAGAAATATAGTCCCAAAATGCAGATTGAAACTTTTATAATTCTTTTGAGATTCAAAGATTTATAAGTAGTTATTGTAAGGTATATTAAATAGGTAGATTTCATTAGGTAGCCGATAAAGAGAACACCACATGCTATTCAGGCAGAAAAAGTCTATTTACCGAACTGCAGTCCCCACCATGCATGGTGAGAAGCATGGCTGAAAAAGGAAGGGAGGGCAGGAAAGGAAGAGGTGTGACCCACCTCTGGGCCAGGATAATCAAGGCCAGGGACAGAAAAAGGTGTGGCAAGGTGGGGGAAAGGTGTGGCCACACTGGATCTGGATGAGACCTAGCAGAAGGAGAAGGTGACTGCTTCCAGGTCTGCCAGTTACCTACGTAACAGATACTGGGCAGAAGCAGCCAAAAGAGAGGGAGGTGTTCCTGTGCAGACCTTACAGTTATAACCATCATAAACTCTCATTTCCATAGCAGAGTGTTATTCCAAAAATATTTGCGTATGCATCTGTTATCAATAATTTACAAGACTTAAAACATTTAAAGTATCAAATATTACAAGAAGATCTTTGATTCATGTTGAATGGATGTGAGTACGTTGAGCTGTTGCATACATTCGTGTGTGTGTGGGGGGGGCATTATGTGTATCATTGAAATCAATCCTTTTGCTGAGATATACATTATGGTGTTTCTTTGTTGGTGGTAGATTCTGACTGCTTGCCTTTGCCTGATGTGCTCATTCCAGCTCAATTTTGCAATTAAAGCTTCTTATTTATTATTGAACATATAGGGCTCTGATATTGCTTTGTCTTTACTCTGCCATCTAGGATCTCCTTTTCCTCTTAAAATATTAACATTCAATATAAATTTTCCCTCCTGACTGATTTTCGTCTTTAGTTTGCATTTTGAAATAAGTATTATAAGACTTTTGATTTCTGTATTCATGAAGGAAAACCATTTTGAATTTTCTGTTTAATGTAATAATAACTGGACACATTTGTTAGCAACAAGATCTTAAAATTTCATGTGTAGTTTTAGTTTAAAATACTCTCCTGCATGTTTTTAGTATGGAGAGACAAACACTTCCTAGTATCAATGATAACAGTTTTATTCATTAAAATATCAGATAATTCATAATTTTGAACATGTGTAGTGGCAAATGAATACATTTGCCCAGTGATTTCCTTGATAGACCCGTGCACAAAAATACCACTCATAGGGGCTGAGAAGGTGGATCAGTGGTAGACAGCTTATTTTGAATGCACAAGACCCTGGGTTTGATTCCTAAGCACCACCTAAGCAGAAAAAGCTAGAAGTGGTACTGTGGCTCAACTGGTAGAGCACTAGTCTTGAGCTGAAGAGCTGAGGTATGGCAGTCAGGCCCAGAGTTCACCACCTCCGACAAACTAAATCAATAATTAAAACTCATACTGAAGAACATTAATTTCGTAGGCTGATTACCATTTTAGTTAGGGGCAGAGTGCCAAGATATAGCAGACCTTTGTCGCAAAGCTTTAAGAAGGATGTCAACACCTAACATATACTAAAAACAAAAAGTAAAAAATTAGCTCTGACAACAACATATAGAATCGCCATTGAAAGAGAAACAAGTACTAAGAATGAAATACTTTTTATAACATTTCTTAAGAGATTCTGGCTCTACATTAATTATCATATAATGTGACCTTCAAAAATTCCATAGGTAGGCCTGAGTTTTAAGGGCCCCTACAAAAACTGGAGGAGAGGATCATTAACCCAGATTTTTTAAATTGTTATTGTTAAGATAGTGTACAGACAGATCACCATTTTATAAGTCCATAATGAGTTCGTTTCTTGTTTCACAATCTCATCACTTCCTTTGCTCCCTCTAATTTTCCCTCCAGTCCCTGTCCACAAGGGGTATAGCTCATTGTGAGCATATTATCTACAGAGCACAACTGCTGCATTTGTTTCCCTGTTCTCCTTGAATTTCTGTGGCTCCCTCAATGCCCATAAATGGATAAAGAACAGAAAAATCCATCTTGTTTCCAATTCCTGGAATTCATTTCAATATAAACATCAGTAGTTTTATGAGAGTGTCAGACTCTGTCCACACATCCTGAACACTTATACTTCCTGCACCCAGTCATAACTCCCACCGGATTCTAAGGTCCACAAAGTAATTCTTTTCACTTTCCACACAGGAAGAAGCTGAAAGTCAGAAAGATTAAGTATTTTACTGGAAATACTGGGCTGAGAATAATGGCTCATATCTGAAAATAATAGTTTGAAACCAACCCAGGTTGATGTATCCATTATACGTTTATCTCCAGTTAACCAGAAGAAAGCAAGAATTGAGTGTTTCCAGTGGTAGAGCTAAAATGCCACCAGACTTGAATGGGAAAACTAAAGGATAGTTTCAATATGATGATTTTTAAATACCAATTCTGTCCCATACATAATCCAGACAGCACGCACTCTCTCTCTCTCTCTATCTCTCTCTCTCTCCTTAAAAAAGATGTTACTACGGAAATCCAAATAGTTTTTTTGTAAGTTTTATTTTTAGCCTTAGTGATAGTTTCTGTCTTGATGAGCCACAACTTAGAACTTGGTATAATTATACCCATGTCTGTATTCAGAGAAACATTCTCCTAGTTAAGTCCTCCTTTTCCAGCAATGATAAGTTTTCTCTTCTTGGCCCAGTTTCTTCTTTTGGGACTCAATATCTTAGACTTTACTATCTTGCATGGTCTATAAGTTCTTTGATCCAGTAGATCTCAGCCATCCTAATAAGAAGGAGTATAGGTGGTAACTACTGTACTGGAGAGAACCTGGTTTGGGAAAATGTTATAGGTTCACCATTCAGGGGCAGTTTTTAGTACTCATCCATAATCTCTTTGTCTTCAGAATTGGAAACTTGTTAGTCCAGGAATTCAGGGGAAGCACACACTGTGTGCTATTTCATACTTTTTTTAATTTAATGACAGCTTCCACCTATTGTGTACTTTAAGCATTGTGTAAAAAGAAAGATTGCCCCAAGAGACAGAAGCACTTTAATAAATTCTGCTCTCAAAACACAGGAGGAGGAAAAGAAGCTCTGAAGGAGACATATAGCCTAGAAGCCTAGAAGCCTTGAGTTCTTAGAAACTCAAGCTGCCTTTTATCTTACCTTCAACAAAGAAAGTCAGAGACTGCAGTGGCTTGTAAGCTCCATTTATATTCCTGAGCATGGGGCTCCCTTCCCCTTTGCCCTTCTAATCCTTTACATCCGGGCAGGTGGGAAGATGTAACAAGAATGCTTAGAGTTTGAGCCTGGGATTAAAAACTTCATTTTGTGATCGTAAACGTTCCACAACTTCTTGAATTGAACCTGAGGGGCAGACGGAAGTTAGGTAAGGAATTCAGAAACTTATAATTACTTCTTAGCTATCTAACACATCCCTTCCCAACCCTCAGAATCATATTTCCCAACTCTGTAGACATCCTTACACTCTGTTCTCCTGGAGTTTGAGTATGGGGAATCATCTGCTTCTTATGTGTACTGATTTACAAATAGAGAATTTTTTCCAAGACTCAAAATGATTTCATTGATGGGGACACTGTACAATAGTCTAAACAGGGTTTCTTCATGTGTTCATACACTAGGTAGGACTACTAAGGGCTAAATAGTAATCAAGGCTCACTTGCTGTCAGTGGTATTGCTCTGAGGAATTACTGTCAATGTTGCCCACAGTACCTAGTCCAAAGCCTTTTAGAAAGGCTCCAGACCCAAACTGCTTGAGTATCTGTGTGAGATAATCATCATTGAGCAACTATATTCCATGGTTTGTGAGACATTCACTTCTGTGAGCATATGCATATGAGGGCTCAAGAAGAGAGTTACTTGGAAGAAAGGTCCTAGGATGCAAAATGTCCACTAGAACAATGGAAACCCATAGTTTGGCATGCTTAATGTTTTAACCTTTGCACTGAACTAACAGGAAAAAAAGACACACTAAGAAAGCTGCCACTTATACCAAATAAAGAGATATGGTGAAAGTCAGAGAAACGACATTGATTTCATGATAGTCATGACAAACAACTCCTTAGCACACCCTCAGAATACTAATCCATACTTTTCTATTCACCCATGTTACTAGGTGTGAGTTGTATTTAGAAGTCCTCAGGGACTTCAGAACTGGAAGATCTAGGAGAAAGCCTAAGATTGGTCTGCTATTTGGGACATAAAATAACTAGTTTGATGATAGCCCTTAGTAGTGTCCTACAAATATGTGCATTTACCTAGTATATTTGATAAGTATCCCCTCACTGAATTATCTTTGGTTGGCTCACTTGCTGACATAGCAGCTGTCTGGTAGCTCCACTGTGACATCACTTTATTCTGCTGAACCAGAAATGGAAAAGGAGAGACTGACCACAACAGATTTACATCTTTCTCAATGAGCAGTGAATGGCAGGGGAGTATTTAAGATGCTTCCCGTGTTCTTAGTTAGCTAGTACCACCTTGGATTCCAGTTCAAATCTTGATAAGCAGATAAAGAACTTACATGAGATTGTTGTGCCAGATTCACAGCTAGAGATGTAGATGAGAATGTGGAAGGGTTTGGTGTGAAAGCCACAGGTTGAGATGAAGCACAATTCAAAGGATGTGGAGATGAAGCAAGCTACCTGGAGGGAAAAGGAGAGGCAGCTGAAGCTGATGAGTACCTAGAGAGAGAAGACAGAGCAAGTTTGAGGCCAACTGGACATCAAAGTAACCCATCTGAATTACAAGAGTCTGATTATCCAGAGCCACAGAGAGAGGTCGGAAGACAAGCAAGTGATCTTGACCATTTCTAGGGAGCTCCCAGAATGCCAGGGTAAGAATTGGTAGCTTCCCACTGCTGCTGAGCACATCTCAGATGCCTTGTTACCATGATAATTGACACTGGAAAGGAGCAGCGAGAGTTGTATGAGGTGATTGCAGCTCACTATATGGAGCCAGTTCTGCAGCATTATGGAGTGTGGTCTCTCAGGATGCGTAGGGCAAAGATCCTGTAGCTGATATCAAAGAATGCAATCTACTTGGAGTAGACATTTATACATGGTACGTGCCTAAACACAACAAGCTGATAATGAGCTGCTAGAGGTAGTTCCCTAAAGATCTAACAGCCAAAACGAGAAGCAAACACAGAGCTCTGCACTACATCACTCCACCATGCCAATTGCTTCTACCCTAGTATTGGGTACCCAGTTTGCACACCCATGACCTTGTTACCCTGATTGTGTCCTAAAATCTTCACAATTTTTATCTTTCAGTTTATCTATGCTTCCTTGTCCCTGCTAAACTGTTCTGGAAGCAAACGTCCCCCATAAACAGGCTGGAGATGCAATCCTAATATCAGATGAAATAGACTTCAAAGTAAAATTAGTGAGTAGAGATAAGGAAGGTCACTATATACTAATTAAGGGATTTCTCCCCCAGGAGGATTTTACAATTCTAAATATCAATTCACCAAACGAAGGAGCACCAAAATTTATCCAAGAAAAACTACTTTCCCTCAAATCGCACTTAGATGCAAAGACATTAATGGTTGGGAATTTTAACCCACCACTTTCCAAACTAGACAGATCAACTTGGCAAAATCTCAACAGAGAAACCGCAGATCTAAACAACTGCATAGACCAATTAGATTTAACACACATCTACTGCATATTTCACCCAGCAGCATCAGAATATACATTTTCTCAGCAACACATGGAACATTTCCCAAAATAGACCATATTTTAGGCCACAAAGCAAACTTGTCCAAATTCAGAAACATTGAAGTTGTACCTTGCATTCTCTCAGACCACAAGGGAGTAAATTTAGAACTCAACACTAAAAGCCAGCAAATAAAGTCCTATAATACATGGAGGCTGAATAACACACTGCTGAATCACAAGTGGGTCATGGAAGAGATTAGAAAGGAAATTCAAATGCTCATTATATTCAACAAAAATCAAGACAAAAATTACCAGCTCCTCTGGGACACAGCAAAGGCAATACTCAGGGGAAAGTTTATAGCTTTGAGTTCCTACATCAACATATTGGAAAGATCTGAAACCAACAATTTAATGAGACATCTGAGCCTCCTTGAAAAAGAGCAGCAAGATACACCCCAATACAGTAGACAAAAAGAAATAGTTAAAATTAACTCAGAATTTAATGAATTAGAATCCAAAAAAAAAACAAAACAAAAAATCAACAAAACAGAGTTGCTTCTTCGAAAAACTTAACAAAATGGACAGACCTTTAGCAAATCTTATGAGAAAAAGAAGAGAACACACCAAAATAAATAAATTCAGAGATGAGAATTGAAATATCAGCCGAGAAACAACCAAGATTCAGAATATTATAAGGTAATACTTCTCAAAACTATATGCTAATAAGTTTGAGAACTTGGCAGAAATATTTACATGCCGAAACTAAACCAAGATGAGTTAAACCATCTTAACAGGCCCATATCAAGCATTGAAATACAGCAATAAGAGACCTCCCATCTAAGAAAAGCCCAGGACCAGATGGTTTTACAGCAGAATTCTACAAGGCATTCAAAGCAGAGCTCACAACAATACTCCTCCAACTCTTCAATGAAATTGAAATAGAAGGTTCACTACCAAACTCATACTATAAAGCCATCATAACCCTCATCCCCAAAACTGGCAGGGACTCATCAAAGAAAAAGAACTATAGACCCATTTTGTTGATGAACATTGAGGCAAAACTTCTTAACAAAATTTTGTCCAATTGACTTCAACAATTCATCCAAAAAATCATACACCGCGATCAAACAGGATTCATTTCAGGGATGCAAAGCTGGTTCAATATACGCAAATCAATTAATATGATTCATCACATCAACAGGAGCAAGGATAAGAACCCCATGGTTATCTCAATAGATGCAGGAAAAGCATTTGACAAGATCCAACAGCCCATTATGATGAAGGTTCTGGAAAAATTAGAAATCTATGGAACATTCCTCAATACAATAAAGGCTGTAAATAACAAACTTACAGCCAGCATTATACTTAATGGTGAAAAACTAAAGCCATTTCCTTTTAAGTCAGAACCAAGACAAGGAATGTTCACTCTCTCCAATTCTCTTCAATCTAGTATTTGAATGCCTAGATTCAGTGAGAGACAAAAGCAAACATAAAGGGGATCCAACTAGGGAAAGAAGAAGTAAAACTCTCCCTCTTTGCAGATGACATTGTCTTATAGTTAAAGAATCCCAGAGACTCCACTCCTAAATTACTCAAGTTGATTCAAAACATTGGCAATTTAGCAGGGTATAAAATTAACCCTCAAAAATCCATGGCTTTTCTGTATGCCAACAATGAGAAAAGTTTGGCTGAAATTAGGAAAGAAACACCATTCTTAATAACTCCACAAATCATATAGTACCTAGGAATTAACTTACCCAAAGAAGTGAAGGACCTCTATGCTGAAAACTTTAAAAACTTGAAATAGGAAATCAAAACAGAATTTAGAACGTGGCAAAATCTCCCATGCTCCTGCACTGGAAAGATCAACATCATGAAAATGGCAATAATTCTCAAGGATATCTACAAATTCAATGTGATACCTATCAATATTCCATCCTCATTCTTCAAAGAAATTGAAGTGGCAATCCAAAAATCCATAAGGAACAATAAAAGACACCAAATAGCAAAAACGATGCTGAACAGAAAGTACAATGCTGGAGGAATATCAAAATCTAATTTCAAACTCAACTACAAAGCCATTATGATCAAAACAGCTTGGTACTGGCACAAGAATAGACCTCAGGACCACTGGAATAGAATTGGAAACCCCGAAATGAACCTACAGACCTATAGTCATCTAATCTTTGATAAGGGAGCTAAAAAAAATAGAATGGAAGAAAGGCAGCCTCTTCGGTAAATGGCGCAGGCAAAATTGGTTAAGTACTTGTAGAAAACTAAAGTTAGATCCTGATATATATCACACTGAACCAGAATCAACTCCAAATGGATCAAAGACTTCGGAATCAAAGCAGACACTCTGAAAACAGTACATGATGGAATGGAAAAAACCATAGGTCTCCTTGGCACAGGCCGAAATTTTCTTAATAGAGACCCAGAAACACAACAAATCAAAGAAAGGTTGGATAAATGGGACTGCATGAAATTGCAGAGCTTCTGCATGGCAAAGGTCATAGCTAGCAAGATCAATAGAAAGCCCACACATTGGGAGTAGATCTTCACTAGCCATACAACGGACAAAGGGCTCATATCTAAATTATACCTGGAACTCAAAAAATTAAGTGCCCTAACAACAAATCTTCAAAGAAACAACTGCCCAATAAATAAGTGGGCTAGAAACTTGAAGAGAAACTTCTCTGAAGAGGAAAGAAGGATGGCCAATAGACACATGAAGAAATGCTCATCCTCACTTGCCATAAAAGATATGCAAATCAAAACACCATTGAGATACCACCTCACTCCAGTTAGAATGGCAAAAATCAAGAACTGCAATAACATCAAATATAGTGAAAGCAGGGGTTGTACTGTGGGGGAGGGACATACAAAGCAACAAAGAGATAATCTTATAAAAGCGTTAGAAACACATGCATGAAAGAAAAAAACATTAAAATACATATCTAAGGGTTCATTTTCCTGACATCACATTATCTGACCTATTCCGCTTGACTCATACATATACTAGATATTGCAAATAAGGGAAACCATAGGACCTATGTTTCTTTGGGCCTGGCTTACTTCACTTAATATAATTTTTTCCTGCTGGAGGGGGTGTGGACAGAAGGGAACCTTACTGCATTGTTGGTGGGAGTGTAAACTTGTTCAACCACTTTGGAAAGCAGTATGGAGGTTCCTCAAAAGACTCCACATACAGCTCCCCTATGACCCAGCAATCCCACTTTTGGGCATTTACCCAAATGTTTACAAACAAGACCACACTAAAGCTAACAGCATGACTATGCTTATTGCAACATTATTTACTATAGCTAAGATATGGAACCAACCCAGATGCCCCTCCGTAGATGAATGGATCAAGAAAATGTGGTATACATACACAATGGAATTCTATGACTCCATCAGAAAGAATGACATTGCCCCATTTGTTAGGAAATGTAAAGTCTTGGAAAAAATTTTATTAAGTGAAGTAAGCCAAGCCCAAAGAAAGAAAGGTCCCATGGTTTCCCTCATTTGCAGTATCTAGTATATGTGTGAGTGAAGCAGAAAAAGTCAGATAAGTTGATGTTAGGGAAATGAACCCTAGGATATGTATTCAAATGTTGTTTTTTTTTCTTTCATGCGTTTGTTTCTAACACATTGATAAGATCATTTCTTTGTTACTATGTATGTCCCTCCCCCAAAGTATAACCCCTGCTTTCACTGTATTTGATGTCGGTATAATTTGTGGAGGAGAAAGGGAAAAACAAATTGTTTAAATATGGATACAGGTGGACCCAATGCAACAATGAGATGTACAAGTCGTTATGTCGAAAACGAACTTTACAACTTTGTTGTGGCATGGGGGCGGCGGGAGGGGGAGCTGGGAGTATTGGGTGGGGGGGCAAGTGGAGGATGGGAAGGGATGGGCAGGGGAAATAAAGGAGGAGGCTACAAAGCTTGATAAGAAATGTACTCATTATTTTGCCCATGTAATTGTAACCCCTCTGTACAGTATTTTCACAATAAAAAATAAAAAATATATATCACATTAAAAAAATAAATGTACTCATTGGTGCTGGGAAGGTGGCTCAGTGGTAGAGCACTTGCCTTGCATGCATGAGGCCCTGGGTTCAATTCCTCAGCACCACTTAAGCAAAAAGAAAAAAACCTGGAAGTGGGGCTGGGGCTCAAGTGGTAGAGCAGTAGCCTTGAGCTGAAGAGCTGAGGGACAGCGTCCAAGCCCAGAGTTCAGGCCCCACGACCAGACACCCTCCCCCCAAAAAGCTATGTACTCATTATCTTGGCCATGTAATTATAACCCTTTTGTACAGTATTTTCACCCACAAAGAAGATGTAACTTATTCAGTTTGGAATATAGTGAATGAGGAGATGAAGAGAAATAGTTTGGAGTAAATGTGTTCAAATACTTTATAACTTAGTATGATCACATAATAAAATTTAAGTATAAAAATAGGATGATGAAATTAATAACAGGAATAAAATTTAACAAGCTACACTAAGTGGACATATGTGTATAACACAATTAAAAATACTTTGTGAAATTAAAATTTCTAATAAAAAGACAAAAATTCATTCCAGTTGTTATAGATTCATATGTTAATTTCTTTTTTTTAAGTTAATTCCTTGACAAAGTAAAAGGAGAAATATATTTTGCTCATTTAGAAAGACAATCTTGTCCAATTAGCATTAAAGTATTCTAGTTAATTACTGTCAATGTGAAGTTGTTCCATCAACTTAATTATTATATTAGAATATTTTCAATGCATTCTTCAAAATATTATCTCTATAGGTATATACTTTTGCTATTTATTGAATATGTTTTCTTACTTAATTGCTATATGCCATTTTCTGACTGTAGTTTGGTGTATTTAATTAGGATATATTATACCTGATCTCGAAATTAATTATTCAAACAGGTTTTTCAAATAAAAAATGCTTATAGTGAAATAAAGAGGTAAATCCAAATTATGTATATTTGAAGACAATGCTTGGTTAGTCCTCTTCTCACATTACCCATTCCCTTCTTGAGAATAATACGCATTGTAAGGAAATGTTTAGAATGTTTTGGAGAAATAGTTTGACTTTAAACCAGTGATTTACTTTATGCTTCATTTTGTTTACTTTACATCCAGAAAAGCTAATTTCTTTTTTTATATTATTTTTTATTGTGAAAATACTGTACAGAGGGGTTACAATTACATGGGCAAGATAAGGAGTACATTTCTTATCAAGCATCGTAGCCGCACCTTTGTTTCCCCTTCCCATCCCTTCTCATCCTCCCCTCACCCCCCTGCACAATCCTCCCCGCTCCCCCCCCGCCCACCTGCACCAAAGTTGTAAAGTTCATTTTCTACATAACGACTTGTACATATCATTGTTGCAATGGGTCCACCTGTATCCATATTTAAACGATTTGTTTTTTCCCTTCCCATCCACAAATTATACAGACATCAAATACAGTGAACGCAGAAATGCTAAATTCTTATCTTATCATTTTCCTTAGGCTTTATACTCAGGTTTAATCGCTGATAGGTGACAGATAAAGGTGACACTTTTTAAAAGTGGCTAAATTTAGGCTGAGGAATCTAGGTACAAGTATGCTCATGCAGATAGGCTTCATCAGTCATGAGACCATGATATCAAAATGTTAACCTCTGCTTACTGGTGTCATGCTTATGAGATTCTGTGAATTATAAACAGTGATTATGAGCATTTGCTTTGTAAACAACATCATTTCATGTGTTAGGAACTGAAGTGAGACATTATACTCAGAAATAAATTGAAGGAGAAATCCAAAATTAGTTAACCATATACACTTAACAAAATTTTTTAAAAATGCAAGCTAAAGGAAATCATTTATGAAAGAAATCAACATTTACAATAAATACAGAATCAGTATGACTGATTTTTTTTATCCAGGTTGCAATAAGGCTTGCATGATGACTTATCTGATTATATGTTTAGTTAGGTCCTGATATTTAGTTGGAGAAGTTCTGTTCTCTCATATATTAGTTTGTCAGATCAAAGAGTAAATGAATTCCATGCCAGAGCCAACATCCATAATAATGTTATAGTTGTACCCTGCTACTTTGCCAACCTTTCAAATCAGTTCGAGTATCTTGGGTCTTTTCTCGAACTCACTAAATAGGTATGCAATTTTGTCAGCACTAGAAATATTTTGATCACCATTTATTAAAATTGTATTTTCCAGAAGCTACTATTCTCTCTTTTCATGAGATTTTTTTACTTTCATTTATATAATGTGCTTATGTTTGCCTTTAGATAACCTATGTTCAGTCTTCTACAAACAGTGTAATTTAGAGTAGGTTTATATTAGGTACACTCATGTAAACTGCTCAGATTCTATTACTTGCATATTTTGTGCTTGTTAAATCAATTATATATATATATATATATATATATATATAATTGTTAAATCAATTATATATATATTAGTTGTCAATATGGATACTATTGGACTTATTCATTGCATGTATGAATATGTTAAGTATGTCATGATTTTTGTGATTTAATACTGTAGCATTTTTTTTAAATATGTGCAGATCTTACTTCATATACAGTTACATTTGTTTTAAACAATTTGATCCTTTCAAGGGATTTGCTATATTAGGATCACCCAGATGAACTTAATTACAAATTAAAACAAACTTATTTCTGAGAGACAGTTATCCTTATAGCTCTAATCAAATTAACATATATTTGAGGTTTTTGTATTTTTAAAAAACTGTACATAACATGTTTTTGTTCCTGGGGAAGTTCCACTTTCTTGGTTGTTTTTCCAGCTGTGGTGACTTCAACATATGTGGGCATTTTATTTCAATTGTTTTGTGTTTATATTTTGTTTCATATAAGAGAAAGTACAAATAGAATCAGTGATTTAGAAGTTTTTCAAATAGAATTCTAAGAGAGACACTTGAATTTTTATGACAACTGTGAATGGGCAGGTCTTAGTGGAGGAGTAGCAAAATAACAGAGACATTGATGGATATGAGTTGAATTCTTCCTCCATTTGCCTCACTATTTCCAATGATATTACTTCAAAGTCTTTAGTGAAAAGAAAATAATTTTGTCTGTATGTACTCAGAATTTTTGGTTTAATAAAAGGCGGAAGATTTGTACGATCTGAAGAAAAACCAGAGTATTTTTTGGGTGGACACACTACACATTCATATTAGATTTTAACACTAAAATCTTTTTTCCTTAGTTTAAAAACACAGTTGTGAATTTATAATGTTAAAATAGCACCTAATTATTTATATGAAATTGTCCAAACTATTTTCACTTCACACTATATGCATTATAGAGTGTAATAATACTGTGTAAGATAGTATGTAATAATTGACTTTGTGCAAAATTAACGATAGTGGCTATTTGTGAGATACTGAGTAATAGTAAAAATTATATTTGAATCTATTAAAAATCCCAGTTACATCTAAAAATACATCATAGTTATAAATTAATGCTGAAAAAATAAGTTTGTTTATTAGAAAAAGCCAGAAGTTTCAATAAGCTTGCTTTTTTAAAATTGACTTGGTTCTGGGCTTTGGTGCCTCATGCTTGTAATCCTATCTACTCATGACTCTGAGATCTGAGTATAGTGGTTGAAATCTATATGGACAAAAAATTTGTGAGACTCTTATCTCCAATAAACGTCCTAAAAACCGGAAATGGCACTGTGGCTCAAGTGGTACAGTGCTAGCCTTGAGCTGAAGAGCTGAGCGACAGTGCCCAGGCCCAGAGTTCAAACCCCACGACTGACAAAAAAAATTGGCATGGAGTTTTACTTTATAATTTCATGATTTTTAATGAATGTTTGTTCATTGAAAATGTCATTGGTTTTTATATTTTGTGTTGGCATAAAATGAGCCTACTATTGCCTTAAAGTAATCAGAAAAACTCTCTGATTCTATGACAGCATAAATTTTGTGGTTAATGGTTAAGACCAAATTGCTTTTTTGAAAAAAAAAATTATGTCACACCCCAAAAAAGAGGAACAAATGAAAATATAAGCCAAAAACTTACTCTGTAAATCTTGATGGACTAATAGTCTGTCAGTTTGTTTTAAATATTAATCAAAAATTAAAGTAATACTGGGTAATATTAACCAATTTAAATTTCTTCATCCTTGTCATTTAAAATACACTTTAAAAAGAAATTCAACAGATGAGTAATAGCTGAGTTTTGAAATTTTGTAGTTTAATAGAGCTCTGAGTTGTGGATATAGGACATTCATCTAAGTGACTAAATATGTAAATTAAATCCCATAAAGTATATTCCTTCAATTTTCTGGCTAAAGTGTTCTACAATCTAGGTAATTTTAAAAGAAATATTGTATGTTGTTTCCTTGGTGACAACGTAATTGGAAGACTAAAAGTTTTCCTATAGCATGGCCAACTTAAACAGGGTGAATGTATTAGGGTTGGCATGTAAAACTTTTGGGACAGCTTTAATGTTTGAATCTTGGATAGGATTTGATTGGGAATTGTGGCAGACCTTCCTGGTTTGAGAAGAAAAATGACAGGCCATACTAAATACTTTTATCTGCTACATTGTTATATTAGTTTTTTCAAACACACACATACACACATACATGCAGAGAGATACACACATTTGTAGTATAAAGACCCACTCCGTCTGCAAGAAAATATTTTAATAAGAATTCCAGAAAATATTTAGTCTGCTGAGATCTAATTAGAATTTATAGAAATATCTAGTTGCTTTCACCCCTGGACATGTCATTATCATTGGTGAAGATGTTGCCATTTGAATTTAGAATGCCCCAGATAGACCTATGTGTTAAAGAAAAATGACTTTCTATTTCTTACCAGACTCTGGAGAATACCTGAATAGTTCTTCTGGAGATTAAGTTCTTCAATGTGAAATCTATGAGAACATAGACTCTCGTCTACTTTCTTCTTTCATCTTTTAATCATTCTAGGTCAAAACCTTTTCCCTTTGATATACTCCCCACATTGATATGGTCTTGTCACATGCCCCAAAGCAATAAAACCAACTAAACATACACTGAAAACTTCAAACTTGTAAATCTGAGTAAGACTTTCTGTTTAATAAATGGACAATATCACTTATTATGGTAGGTTATAAAGCTAACACAAATCTAGTCTTTCTAACAATGTAGAATATATTAGCTTGTGCTTCATTAGAAAATATCTAACTTCATGTTTTATTTTATGTTCTAGTTTCTGTTGATCCCAGGGCTTAAACTCAGGGCCCGGATGGTGTTTTCGTGTTCTAGGCCAGTGCTCGACATACAATCTGAACTGGAATTCCATTTGCCCTGGTGGTTATTTGGAGATTAGAATCTAATGAACTTTTACTCAGATTGGCTTTGAACTGGGATCTTCAGATCTCAGCCTCTTAACTAGCTCAGATTACACCCTTGAACCACCAGTGCCTAGCCATGTTGCATATTTTGTGCAATTCCAATTTTCAGCATCATATAGATGCTCCTATTGCAAAAAAAAATTACCCCTGTTTTCACTGTATTTGATGTTGGTATAATTTGTGGAGGGGAAGGGAAAAACAAAATTGTTTAAATAGGGATATAAGTGGACCTACTGCATCAATGAGATGTACAAGATGTTATGTAGAAAAACGAACTTAAAAATTTTGGCTTGGGTTTGGGGGAAGTTCGGGAGGGGAAGATGGACAGGGATGGTAAGGGGAAACAAAGGAGGAGGTAAAAATGCTTATAAGAAATGTACTCATTATGGGGCTGGGAAGGTGGCTCAGAGGTGAAGCACTTGTCTTGCATGCATGAGGCCCTGGGTTCGATTCCTCAGCACCACATAAGCAAAAAAAAAAAGCCAAAAATGTAGCTGTGGCTCAAGTGGTAGAGTGCTAGCTTTGAGCTGAAGAGCTGAGGGACAACACCCAGGCCCAGAGTTCAGGCCCCATGACTGGATCCCTGCCACCCCCCCAAAAAAAAGAAATGTACTCATTTTCTTGCCCATGTAATTGTAACCTCTCTGTAGGGTATTTTTACAATAAAAAAACTTAAAACATACTAAGGATATTTGTAAAGTATATAATGAAGAATTTTCATTGTTTACAAAATCTATGCTAAACTATATATATTTTAATGGACATTACCTGCAACCAGTTTGATGTAGTTTAATACTTGTCACACCAACTTTCTCTATAGTCTACTAGAGATTTAATTGTTCATGTATGTATGTATATGCATATTTATATGTATATGTATAAGTATCTATCTATATATGTTCCAATGTGTATCGTCAGAATTGAAACTTTGCTTTGTTTTGCTGTACAGCAGTTAAACCTGGACAGCTCATTCTGTGGCAATATTTGTGTTCATTCTAATCATTCCTTTATTTACCACACCATCAGCCTTCTAAAATCAGCTTCATCTCCTGGAAAAATTACCAATCAGTCCAACCAATATACACCCAGAGCGTTTTAATAAAGCAAGCTTTAATGAAGGAAGATAACATGAAGAGACAACTACAGAATTTCTACAGAGACCTGACATCTTTCACATTTCTGCCTTCCTCCTCATACTTAAGAAAGCATTGATGAACACTATAAATATACTGCATTTGTAACTTAAGGATCAGTGTTTTTTTTTTCCAAACTGAAGCCTTCTTTTCCATGTTTTTTGACATAAACTTTTAGGGGATTTTTTTTATTGTGATGGGATTTCATTTAAAACAAAGCCATGTATATCAAGAAAGTCAATGTTTTCAACTCAGAGTACTAAACAAAAGAGGGAGAAAATTATGGTTAGCTATATATGTTAAGCACAAATATAGGCAATATCAAGATATTTTGAAATTGCATACTTTTACTGGATAAAGTTGCTCAAACCTATATTATCTACTTGGAAAACAGAGATTAGAGAATTCCAGCTCCAAGCAAGCCCAAACACAAAATGAAGTTTCAGATACTCTAACCATTTGCTGGGTGCAATGTTTTATGTTTGTGTTAGGAGGACCACAGTACAAGAGTACCCAGGCATAGTGATACTGCCTCAAAATAAGCAATCCAATTATAATCTGCAGATATGGTAGTAGTAGAGATGCTGTTTCACAGGTATAGGGTTTTGGGTTCAATCCTCCAGTTCCCCTAGAAATTTAAGTGTGTGCCAGGGTAAGAATTTGGCATGTCTGAAGTCAAGATTTCACACTCATTTAACAAGCTCTAATAAAGCCTTTACTTTTTTTGCTATTTTTAAAAAGTATAACCATAACTTCCGTGCCACAAACAAATGATTTCCTATTAGAGATTTTCTTTCATCCATTAAGTAATATGTTATGTGTTGGATACTGTCCCACTGAAATCATACTAAAGATCAAAAATCTATTGTCTTAGAAAGTGACTGCATGTGGAAAAAGAATCTCAATGGTAGCATTGAAGTTGAAGTCTCCTCCAAGAGAAGCAGAAGGTCTTGAATAGGCCAAGGAAAGAGGACTCAGAAGAAGCAAACTCTGATCTTGGAGTTTTAGTTTCACCAACTCAGAGGACATGTATTTACAGTGTTAATGCACTCAAGCTGTGGTCGTTTATTAGTACAATTACTAGCAAACGTGTATTCTATAAGACATGAAAAGTCATTGACTCTTGGGGTCCATGACTCATCTCTATAATGCTAGTGATTAAGAAAGATGAGACTTGGGGGATAATGGTTTTCTGTCTGGTAGGAAAGTTCATGAGGTTCTATCTCCAATTAACTACAAAAATTTCTGGGCTAGGACATGGTTCAAATGGTAGACTGACTACTGTTAGCAAACTGAGCATGAGTTATGTTCAAGCCCCAAATTGGGAGAAAGAAAAAGTCCTTAGAAAACTACTATGAGGAAACAGAATTATGAATAGGAAAGCAGAAACAAAAGAAATAAACTTATTGATACAAAGAAAGCTTCCTAATATGAAATATGACACAAACTATAATATTTAGGGTTTTCCTTCCTATACAGTAAAACTAAATGATATTTTGACTTGACAAAACTAAAATGTAAAACTGTACGTAATAAATAGTCGCATTACTTTTATGTTTCCATAATTTAACTTGTTTTCCTTCAAATTTATAGAATACTGTAGCTATGGAAAAATCAATAAATGTTTCATTTTCATATAGGATTACATGTCCTTGCAAGTGTTGTCTAAAATTGTTCTATACTGAAATGATCGTCATTGATAACTTTCTCAAGATTCCAAATGTTTAAACTTTCAGCTGACCTTCCACAAAACTCATACCCTAAATATAAATTTTTAGTTTGTTCATGCAATCAAAAGAATATAAACATATGTTTCAAAATGTTAATTATGTTTATCTGCTGTCGTTAATGTAATAAAACTAATAGAATTAAGTATATACCCTGAGAGAAATAAGACACTTCCTTCTAAATACAGACTGGCAGGCACACACACACACACACACACACACACACACACACACAAAAAAAAAAACACACATTTACCAATTTCACTCAGGTTAGGTTCCTGACATTGGGTATCAGACAATGATCTAATAATCAATCTTCCTGCCCAGACATAAAATACATTCATAATACCACACATACAAAAACACCAGAAATTCAAAATAATGAGAACATTTAACAGAACCAACCAGCTCTCGAGCCATCTACTCCCTGATTTCATTTATTCATGATGCATTTTTCATATCATAATTAAAAATAATTTTGAGTCTCTCTGATTAGCAGCCAAAAATATGTTATCATATAATAGAAAATGTAGGTAAAATTACCTGTCTGTAGGTAACCGTTAATATATCTTAACAAAGACTTCTTTTTAGAGTCTGATTTTAGCATTTTGCCCTAATTACTCATATTAAATTACAAAGGACATGCCATATTCCTTAATTCATTTTTCGTAAAGTTTATGCTATGGAATTGAATCTGATTTGTTTGCTTATTCTAAAGTAAATTTTCTCAACAACTTGAATTATTTTTTCTGTTACTCCTAAGCAATTTGAAATATCAAATAAAACTGGAAATTCCCTTCAGCAATGATTTGTGAATGGCATTAATGTTTGTGGAGGGATGCAGGAATTGAATTATCTAGAGTGCCTTAAAAATGGCACTGTTGGGTCTGGGAAGGTGTCTCAATTGTAGAGTGCTTGCCTTGCATGCATGAGGCCCTGGGTTTGATTCCTCAGCACCACATAAGCAAAAAGAAAAAAAGCCAGAAGTGGCACTGTGGCTCAAGTGGTAGAGCACTAGCCTTGAGCTGAAGAGCTGAGGGACAGCGCCCAGGCTCAGAGTTCCGGCCCCACGACCGGACCCCCCCAAAAAATGGCACTGTTATTCAAAAGGCGGATCGTTTAGTCATCTTTTAAAGTGTGGTCTTCTTATTTCATCTAAGAAGCTAAAAGTATGCTTTTCATCACATTCTTGCCTGCAAAACAGTAGAATTATTTCCTTTGTACAGTTGATGTCCAGCTGCGAAAGTATTGAAACCTACAAACAACTGCACAGCTGTGTTAGCTGCTCTACATTTTGAAATTTTCTTCCAATAGCCATTCAGATTTGAGCCCAAATTCATGGGATAGTCACATAATCCACAATTACAAAGAACCAAAATATACAAAGACCACGTGCAAAATGAAGTTCAATTATTTCTGTTGTTTCCTTTTTTCTTATTGTCTTTTAAGGAGCTAGGGGCTGTTTATTTCTCATTATTGTAGATGTGACTTAAGTAAATTTACCAGATTTTTCAAATAAAATAAAGTGATATTTAGTCACAAAATACAGCTAAGCATTTGCGTGATTTTTTTAATTCTAGTCCTATTCTCAGTTATCTTCAAATAACAGAGATGAGCCAATCATGTGTGTAAATCGACACGTATCAAGAACACAGAACTCTAATTTCTATATCAACTTCACCTAGAAAAGAAAATTATCATTGTTTCATGTCTTAAGTAATCTACTTAAAACAAGTTTTATTAATTTTATCAATAAATTTCATAATCTATGGAATTGATGCATTGCATAATTATTTGATTGCTCATTTCCACTGAATTAATATTACATGTAGTTTACTATTTTACATATGAAATAATGACATTCTTGAGGATAAAACATGCCTGTTTTTCATTTTGGTTGCCAAAATGGAAATATTAGGCATTTTGAAAATTTAACTTTAAATCTAAGCCTATAAATTTCAGTAGGACTTGAATTGTGTGACTTACAATTTTCATATTAAAATAAAAAGCATTATTAAATAGAAAGCAAAATTATGTTATCACACCTTAATCCCTGAATTAACTTTATGATAAAAAACAATTATATTTATATAACAAGATATACATATGCAAACAAAGTATGAGATATGGAAACAGAAAACTTTTTGTTTTTTGTTTATTGTTTATACTTTGTGATAATTCTCTCTTCTTTACCTTATGCCTGGTATATTTATTGTACATCTTCAGGAAGGTGAGGGGTGGGCACAGAGCTTTAGGGAAAAGAGCGAAAAATTGCACATTGATGAAAGTGAACTATTTAACACATGGGTGGGGACAGGAGGGTGGGACTGGAAACAAGTGAGGGAACTGAAGACATTTCACAAAAGGAAAGGTACTCTTTACCTGACTCATGTAATTGTAATCCATCTATAAATCACCTTAATAAGAACAGCAGAGTAAATTTATTTTAAAAAGGCAAAAAAAATGTTGTTTCTTAGAATCCTAGAAGTTTGTTTTGTTCACTGGTTTTAGCTGGTTGAGACTATCTCTGAAAATAGCTAGGTTGACATTCATCGGGCAAATATGTGAGCTTCTAGTAGATAAATGTCAATTATGATTGTACATTTTTAAGACTCTAATTCATTTATTTCTTTAATCTACTTTGTATTATTTCTGTTTACCAGTTTTTGGCTTGGCTTGTTCCTGTTTTTCAAAGACCTAGTTCCACATCATTAGTGCTGGTTCAAGATGGTTCTAATTTGTTGATATGCATACTCAAAGACATAAATTTTCCTCTGAGTACTGCCGGTGTTTTTGTGTCCCAGAGGTGGTAGTATTTTGTATGTTTGCTTCTACTGAATTCCATAAACGTTGCAACTTCTCTTCATATCTCTTCAGTGACTCGCTCATGATTTATCAATGTGTTATTCAGTCTGTGAGTTTCAGAATTTTCTGTGATGACTTTTGATGTCAAGATCTGATTTGGTCCCATCGTGGTCTGACAAGATGTAAAGAGTAATTTCATTTTTGTTTTTGAATTTTCATAGACTTTCCTTGTGATCTAAGATATGATCTATTTTGGAGAATGTTCCATGGGCTTCTGAGAGGAATATGTATTGTGAAGCTGTTAGGTGAAATAGTCTGTAGATATCTGTTAGGTATAGCTTGTCAATGCAGTTATTTAGCTCTGAAGTTTTTCGGTAAGTTTTTACCTGGGTGGCCTGTCCAGAGGTAAAAATGATGTGTTCAAGCAACCAACAATGTATTTGGATGTATGCATGATTTTAGGTTATGTAGTATTTGTCTGATGAATTTGGGAGCTCTAGGATTCAAGGCATTGATAATTAAAATTGTTATATCCCTCTGATGGAGAGTTTTCTTTATGAATATGTAATATCGTTCTTTGTCTCTTTTTACTTTCATACCACTTTTAATTTAAAGCACATTTTATCTAATATTAGTATAGCTACTCTGACCTGTTTATGAGGTCCATTTTTAACATGTAAAGATCATGTACAGAAGGGTTATCATTACATAAGTCAAATAATGAGCACATTTCTTTTTGAACAGTGTCACCTCTTCCCTCATATCCTCCCAGTTTTTCCCTTTCAATCTCCCTCCCCCATAAGTTGTATAGTTCATTTACAATGTAGTGTGTATTGAGTAGCACTGCTGTATTTGTTAACCCTGTGTCTCACCACCTCTGTGTTCCCCATTGCGCTTTCCAAACTTACATATGAGACAAAAGGTGCAGAAATATAAAAAATACAACATCAGAACACAGAAGGAAAAAGCAAAATAATAAAAAAAACTCTCATTGTCATTTCTTGGAGATTATTTTAATGAACATTATTTTATATGATGATATTCTTATAGCTATTTACCCTTGGTGATCTTCTGAAAAAGGCATCCTCCTTTGACCTCACTGTATAAATGTTTAGAATCCCTTATAATTTATCATGTGCAAGTGTAATGTTTTCTCTTTTACCATCCAAGTGTTTTTATTTTTAGAATTAGAGGCACATTCTAATACAATAAATGAGAGAAATCAGACAACTTATATTTCTTTGAGTCTGTCTTCCTTCACTTAATATAAGTTTGGTCCAAGTCTTTCCCTTTCCTTATGAATGGTGTAATAGAATTTTCTGGGTAAATAGAATTGCATCATACTGAAGATTTTCTTCATGCCAAAGGAAAAAGTTAGCAGGATATATAGAAAGAGAACAGAATGGAAGAAGATTTTTACTAGCTAAGCATCAGACAATTGGTTTCATAATTAACCCATATTTAGAGATCAAAAAGTTAAACCCAACAAAAATAAACCCTCAAATGAACAAGAACCCAATTAATATATGGGATAATACTTCTTAGAAGAAGAAGTAAGAATGACAAATAGACACATCTCTCTCCATAAAAGAAATGCAAATCCAAATAACATTGAGATTCATCTCACCCCTGTTACAATGTCATTATGAAAAAATGAACAATCACAGTTATTGATAAATGTGACCCAAAGGAAACTCTATTACCTCGTTGTTGAGAACGTAATCTTTTTCAATCCATTTGGAAACACCATGGAAAATGCTCAGAGAACTGAATAGAGAGCTACCTATGATCCAGCATTCCACTTACGGGCATTTATACAATGGAGCAGAAACAAGGCCAAACTGAAGCTACCAGCAAAATCATGGTCATTATTGCATTATTTTCTCTAGCCAACATAAGCGAGCCGCCCAGATGCCTCTCATTGTAAAAAGAGATAAAGAATAACATATGTATATATAAATTATATATGTATATATATATTATATATATACCTAATGTTATTGATCCCAATTTACAATTATATATGTGTGTATATATGTACATATATACATATATATGCATACATTATGGAATTCTGTTCATCCATCAGAAAGAATAATATTGCACCATCCTTAAGGGAAATGAAACAATTATAAATAATATTAAGTGAAATAAAGCCCACTCAGAGAAACTTAGCTTACATGATTTTCCTCATTTGTGGTAGATAGAAGGTGCCTATAAATATAAAAGTAAACACACTGGATGGTATGCAAGGAGGAACAAATGAACTATCTGAAATGTCAGAGTCCATGGAGAGTGAAAATTCCATAATTCTCTTAAAAGATTAAGTCACAGCACAACAAAATAATTACCAATAAATATGTACTGCAAGAAAGGACAGTGGGGGGCAATATGTGAGGGGTAGGAAATTGAAGGTGAAAAGGATAGTATACAGGCAAGAATCCATTGTATACTTCCAAGAATTGAAATATACAAAGGAAAGGGTAGTGTGAAATGGGCGTGAAGATGTTGAAGTGATAACACAATTCCAGGTGTATTGTACTCATAAACTGCTTTGTTAAATGGCAAGTGATTCCATAACATAATATTGAGATACGTAGGATTGGGGTTGTTTGGGAGGGGTGGATGAGAATGTTGAAAGAGGTGACAGTGATCAAGATACACTGTATCCATAAACTCAGTGAATGTACAACTACTTAAAGATAATAAAAATATTAAAATTTAATTATGATAGATGAATAGAGTTGAACCTCAATTCAATTCCCATTTTAAAATATTTTTAACCTGTAGACTTGGAGAATAAAATTCAAATAATCAAATTTTATGAATATTTTTGTCAGAATTTGTGATATTAACTAAATATTACTTTGCCTTTGTCAGCCATTGGGCTTTTATAAGAGAATACTTCAAAGTAAGTGGCTTAAAAACAACAGGAGTATATTACCCATATGCTAGAAGCTCGAATATTAATTATAAAAATGGTTGTTCAAGCAATTCCTTATCTTATGGGGGCATTATAATCTACTTGCTGGACATTCACATGGCAGAATAATTATATTGGGCTTCTTTCATCAGGATCATTATTGTAGTGTCATCTCTGAAAAGTTGATTTTAATATCACCAGAAGGGGGAATTGAATTTCAACATGTGTATCTGGAAGGAGTTACATAGCCCAATACACTTTGCAATTTTTGCTTTAACTCAGTGTAGAGTATCATTTGGATATTATTTCATAGAAGATAATAACTTAGGGACAAACTTATATCATGTGATGTATGTGAATAATTCTTTTTACAATGGGAATAATTACAGTGATAGCAAAGTGAAATATGATTGTTTAGTGGCTCTTGAATCACATCATAGATCATCATGTAAATGTGGCACAGTCTTTTTAAGGACCTTCTGATGTATATGAACAATCTCCGATGAGTTAATTGCTTTCAGAAATATTCATTGGAGCCAATAAATACAGATCTGTTTGATTTCAATTACTTTCTGCTATTAGGACTCAGACACCAAAATCAGAGCATGCTAATTTCTCTGTTAAAATACATAATAAAATTTTTATAATTAATATAACATTAAGACTGTAATATTAATAGCACTACAAATCCTTGTATTCATATTATATAATATATTGACATCATTTGGTTTAATCAATTTTTCGAATATTTATACCTAAGTGTAAATTGTTGGCAAATATTTATTTGGTGATGTATAGAAAATGCGAAAAAGATTTGCATACACATTACTACAGATGCAAACAGATTCACGAGGTTATTTATGAGCCTTCATTTGTTGCTTACATTCATCCATCCAGAACATTCAAAGAAGTGAAAATTGCAAACTTGAATTTACTAAAGGATTCATTATATGAAGTTTTTGTTGGGCTAAATATATTCTATAAATTAAATGGTTTTGTCCCTTCCTTTTTCGCTCCCCTCCTTCCTTCCATACTTCCATACTTCCTTCCTTCCTTCCTTCCTTCCTATCTTCTTTCCTTCGTCCTTCCTTCCCTCCATCTCTTCCTCTCTCTCTCTTTTTCTCCTTTCTTTCTTTCTTTGTTTCTTTCTTTTTTCTTCCAATCTTCCTCTCTTTGTTTTACTCAGAATATCTCTTCTGGCTATGGAAAAAATACCAACTGTTGTACTCCAAGGTGTTATGAGTAGTTATAAATATTAACTAAATTAATATTAATTTTAATAACCTATGTTGTATCTTAAGACAAATTGTACTAAAAACTTCACAAACATTGCAAGATATGTAACAAATATTACTTTTCATAACATTGTTTATTTCTTCAAATCAAAATAAGCATTTAGACTTAATATTGTATGTGTGTGTGTGTGTATGTTGTTCTTGTGATTTTAATTCAAGACCTATCCTTTAGTTTTTGTTTGTTTGTTTTTTTTTCCCCTCAAGTATGTTGCTCTATCGTTTCAGCCACAATTCCACTTCTGGCTTGTGTGTGGTGTGTGTGTGTGCGTCTTGTGGTTTTTGTGTGTTTAATTGAGATGTGTGTCACATACTATCGTGCCAAGGCTGGCTTTGCACCCCTGCTTACTGAATAGTGAGGATTACAAGCTTGAGACACTCATATTTAGCACAGGATTAATATATCTAAGAATAAAATGAATTTCATATTATTTGAGTTCTAGAGACTCAATTTAACAAATTAACACTTA
>NW_024872016.1:0-20113 GCF_019054845.1 Dipodomys spectabilis
ACTCACTTTAGTAAAAAGATTTTTTTCATTACAGTGGTGTATTGCTTGGATATTTTGATCTTGTGAAGGCTAAGAGAATTTGATATTGTTCTCTAAATCAAATTATAAGCATGTAAAAATGAAGTGAACCTGATTAAATGAAGTCCTTTCTGCACATTTTCTCCGGTACAGATTTCTCTGATTTAAGAAATGTATATTTTATGTCATACTGGATGCCTACCTAAGTCTGTGTGTGTGGATGATTCAGTAAGAATTGCAGAATTCGCCACATAGATTTTGGAGCAAAGGCTTACAGCTGGAAACAGGACAATGATTCAGAAGACAGCTGAGGCTGAAGCTGTGATCCCTTCTAACTGTGTTCAGCTCCCAATCTCTTGTAATACACCCCTCACTTCCCATGCGGTGGTTTCTTTTTCTATGCAAAATGTTTCTGGAGCTTCATGTTATTCTTGCCTCCTAGTATGCCAACATGAGGGGAGTGAAAGCAAACAAGGCAGATGTGGCAGAGGAATTTATTTTTCTTAATTGTGTAAATACCATACAGAGGGGTTACAATTACATGGGCAAGGTAAAAAGAGTACATATCTTATCAAGCATTGTGGCTGCCTCCTTTGATTCCCCTTCCCATCCTTTCCCAACTCCCGGCCCCCACCCCGTGGTCCCTCCTCAGACCCCCCTCCCACCAAAGTTGTAAAGTTTGTTTTTCAACATAACGCCTTGCACATCTCATTGTTGCACTGGATCCACCTGTATCCCAATTTAAATAATTTGTTTTTTTCACTTCCCCTGCACAAAGTATGCCAACATCAAGTGCAGTGAAAACATGGGGCATGCCGTGGGAGAGGGACATACAAAGCAACAAAGAAATCATCTTATAAATATGATAGAAACAATCAAAAGAAAGAAAAAAATATTGAATTCTTATCTTGGGGTTCATTTCGCCTAACATCAACTTATCTGACAGTTTCTCAGACATGTACTAATTATTGAAAATAAGAGAAACCATGGGACCTGTGCTTCTTTGGGCCTGGCTTACTTTGGTCGGTTTTGGGGCTTGAAATCTGGGCATGGGCACTGTCCCTCAACTCTTCAGTTCAAGGCTTGCACTATCCCACTTGAGCCACAGTGTCACTTCCAACTTTTACTGCTTATGTGGGGCTGAGGAATCGAACCTAGAGCCTCATGCTTGCAAAGCAAGCACTCTACCACTGTGCCACCTTCTCAGCCCTGGCAGAGGGTTTTTATCTGAAGATCCATCACACTTGGGAGCTTCTGGCTGAAAACTTCAGAAAGACAAAAGTGAAGAAATACTTAAGAGAAAATGTAAAACAGAAAGCCACAATGTTTAACCCTGAAACCAGTTTCTAGGATAAGGAGACTCAAGAATTGGTGTCTCCTGAGGAGAAAGAGGAAATATTCAGGAAGAATGAGAAGGAAGTGGGAGGAAATAGGGAGAAAGAGACCTAGACTACCTAGAGCTGGGACCTGAATGTGAGCTTAATTTTACTGTGGGAAACCAACCCCAAGGATGCAATACCTTACAATTTTGATTACTCTCTCTCATGCTACAAAGCCTATTCCAGATCAACTTCCACTCAGCATGGTGTCCATTCTGGGATCCAGACTGACTGCTGGAGGTTCCCAGGGGATGCAAAGAGTGAAAACCACAGTGCTAAAGCTTAGAAAAGACACATGTCATCACTTCTCACATGTCATTTGTCAAGTAAGTTCTACAACCAAGCCTGGTATCAATGGGGATGGGAATAGATATTGAGAGCATTATAATAATATCTACTATTATTATCATATAATAATCTAACATCTATTGTTTCATCAAAGGGAGAGAGATAGCATTTCTCCCTTTTTAGGAGTATGGGACAGGGCATTCTATAGAATGTTCTTCAATTGGGGGCTCTCTGAATTTTTCTCCCAAGATTGTAGTTTCGGGAAGGAGAATGACAGTGGAAAAGTGAGTTCTCAAGCTGGGTACTGATGGGTGACACCTATATTCCAAGCCTGAGATCTGAGGATTATGATTTAAAGTCAGTCTGGGCAGGAAAATCCATTGGACTCATCTCCAATTAAACAAAAAGAGCCAGAATTGGATCTGTGTCTCAAATGTTAGAGCATTAGCTATGAGTGGGTGGAGGGGACAGAATCTTGACCCTGAATTTAAACCCAGGATTGGGGGATGGGAGGAAATGTGTTCTCAGTGCATGAAATCAAGGGTGTGTGGTCAACATCACTATTGATGTTAATGTTGGGGTAGAGTTGATCAGTTTTATTCTGGAAATGATTTGTTCCACTCTTCTCTGTCCTGTATTCTTTAAAAGAAACAGCTTTGAGAAATCTATACCTAAGATGTGTGGATTGCACTGAAGAACTGGTTTCATTTTTTTCTAAGTACAAAATGATACATAAGTAGTGTACAAAGAAGTTTTAATTTAATATGTCGGTTTGTGAATACATCTTGATCGATGTCATCAATTTGATCATTCTTCTCTATCTCACCCAACCCCTCCCCTCCATTTACGTGGTCACATTTTCACACATGTACATTGAATATTATGACGGGATTCTCCCACTGCACCAGTTTGGCAAAGAAATTTCTTCATTGTACTGGCAAGGAAGATGAAGCCCAAGACAGCATAGCTATTACTTTGCATCAAGATTATTTGACTTACAAAATCTTCACCAAAAGAAGCATTATAAAAAAGAACATGGCTAGGAACTAGAAGCATCTATCTTTGTGCGTGTGCTGGTTTTGGGGCCTGAGTGCTGTCCCTGAGCTGCTTTGCTAAAGGTTAGCACTCTACCACTTGAGCCACAGTACCACTTCCAGCTTTATGTTAGTTAATTGGAGGTAAGAATCTCATGGATTTTCTATCTTGGGCTCATTATAAACCACAATCTTCAGACCTCAGTCTCCGGAGTATCTAGGATTGCTGGTGTGAGCCACTGGCAGCTAACAAAAAATCTATTAGTTGTCCCAATTAAACATGTGGAGCAATAGGTCATTTGATACTGGTGACACTCAGATAATGATTCCTCTACTTGTTCCTTTCTGGTGTTATGACTAGTGTGATAATGCTTGCTCAGGTTTATATCACTGTGCAATCATTGCTCCATTTTGTTCAGTAAAAAGCTTTTTAGGACAGGAGAACTGTGAGAGGAGAATATGGGATGAAAATTTTATCTGTACTTCTTGTGGCCTGGCAAAAGCTTCTCAGAACGTTTGCAGTCAGAAATAAGAGTCCATTTCGGCCGAATAAAATGAAAGACACACACTTGACACAGAAGCAGTGCCACAGAAGGACAAATGGGAAAACTCATCCAGGCTCAGAATGAATCAACAGTATGAGTTGTTCAGGTGCGTGAAAATTTGTGAAGATTGTCTTTCTAACCATGGAGAGATCATTAAATGCTGGACTCATATCTGTTTAGGTCTGTTTCCTCTGAATCATCTTTGATAAAGACAGAAATGAGAATGTAACAATGGAGCCTAGTTATGTTTTCTGAATGAGATTTCATCTCTTTCACAAATCAAGTAAGGGTTGTAATGAATGACTTGTATTTCCTGAGAGAAATTCATGTTTGATTCCTTGTTTCTATTAAGCTTATCAAGTGAATAACTTTAAATTTGTAAGCTGTTATTATAACAAATATGAAATGATTTTTTTATGTTTCTAGGAGGCACCCAGTTTCCTTTTAGAAAGAAAATATTTATCTGGCTTCCAACCAAAATCTTTACATCTCAGCCTCCAGAGTACCTAGGATTCCAGGGATCAGTCACCTCTCCTAGCTGAGACGAATATTTTTGGTATAGAAAAATCACTATGATATAGAACATGAGGAATGAATAATTTAGATTAACAAGGAATATTTTGAAAACATTAACAAATCTGAAGTTATCACAAACTTGCCTGCTTCAGTGAGGAGAAAAATGAGAAAGAAGTTACAGAGGTAGAGAATTGGAGACTAAAGAGAAGTGAGTGAATAGTTCTTTGTTAGCAGAGCTACTGAAGATTTCTTTTTAAGAAAATTCAGCTTGATATAGTGGTACATGTCAATAATTCTAACTACTTATGAGCTAGACTCTGGAAGGTATAGGAGGTTTGCAGTTGGTATGGTAAAAGTATAATACTGCGACTTCAATATTTAAAATACACTGGTGCCACATGGTGATAAGAGAGGCAGAAGTAGGAGGGTCATGGTTTGAGACCAGACTAGGCAGTTAATAAGAAAGTATCTGAAAATCAATCTAAAGCTAAACAAAGTGCTAGGTGTATGGATCAAGAGCAATTATCCAGCAAGTTTGAGGCCCTGAGTTCAATCCCTTCTCCTGAGAAAAAGAGACAATAAAAAGGAAGAAAGATTATAATACAATTTTCAAAATATTTCCTGTGCAACTTTCTGCAACAATTTCCTTCTTCGATTGCCTTAAAATGTTTACGAAGTCACTTACACAAACGACTACCATCATTTGGGGAAATCACAGAAAAGTCTTTGCAACCAGCTTTGTAACAGAACAATTTTGTCAAGCAGATTTCAATGAGCAGAAAATGAGAGATAATGGGCTCATGAAATTGCACTTCATAGCTATGTGTCAGAATGTGAGGAGCTCATAAAGAGGATATATTTCTCAAGAGAAAAGGAGTATTGAGTTGATTTATCAACTTGAAAAATTACGGTAAATTCTGTTGGTATTTGGGATACACTTTCAAGCAAGGTGTTAAGCCAATAAAATTATGGTTGAGATTTTTAAAATATTTTTATTGTTAGTGGTTGAGATTTTTATAAAAGCTGTAAGATAATTTTTTCATAGATTTTTATACAAGCTATTCAACAATTGTTGGATAAATCACAATAATGCAAATATGTGTGCTGTGTCATCTGATGGTGTTACCTATCTCATCATCTAGGGTTGGAAGAATGTTATCTTCATTTTAAAAATGCAGAAATGGAGGCACGAGGAGAGTTGGTGTGTTTCTGAAGGTTGATGTGTAAATTACTGCCCCAGCCCGCGGGGTCGGTCAACAAGGGCAGGAAGAGGAACTGACCTGAATGAGAGACAAACCAGACACAAGGAAGGAGACCAAGACAGGGTTCTGATCAAGGTCTCAAACTTTATTTTTTATACACAGCAGTATATATATAGCACGCTGAACAGGGTAATTAGGATCAGCAGGTCAATAGGGTTGGTAGGTACCAAAACTGCAAAGTATATCTTGCAAAAGGTCATAGGTGGGGAATCTTCAGAAGGTGCCAAGCAATGTTATCAAAGTTGTAAGGCTTAATGACTCTTATGCAAAGTGGTGGCAGTTCTTATGCAAAGTGGTGGCTCCAAGCAATGTTGTCAAACAGGGTATCAATAGGCTCCAAGGCTTAACAGCTCTTATCGAAGGTAGTAGCTGTATTTTCTAGCAAACAGCACTTGGTTCCAGGCATCTCCTCCCTTTTTATTTAATTAAATGGGCCAATTATTTACAGGGAATGGGTGACAAGGTCTTGAACCGAGTCTTGCAGAGGTCTGGTAGTATAAGGGCCTTTACCAGTGGAAGGAAGTAGAGACCCATCCCCCTAGAACGTTTTAACGATCCTTTTTGAGGGGAGAGGATTACAGATGGATCCAAGCTCTATGAAGATGTGTTTGCTTCTATGAGCCCGAATGGCGAGTTTTTGGTCACCCTCGTCGGCGGATACCACTAGGTTCCACCCTTCCATAGGTGCCCATGGCATGTGTGTCTAGCCGATTCGGGTTTTGGCTGCCAAGAGGCCTAAGCTCTGCCGTTTGACTTGCCTGTATAGCAAGAGGCAGTGGCTCCACAAAAGTCAGTCACCCCGTTCCTGATCGGCCAAATCTAGCCTGTGGTAATGAATTTGCAGGGGTTTGGATGTCAGGGAGTCAATTTACTGTCTTACGAAATGAAGTATCCTGTAAAAAATACATGATCCCACAATAACAATTAGCAGGATTGCACTAAGGGGTCCAAGCAGAGGAAGAACATAGGGGAGTATGCTGTCAGTCCCCCACCATCGGGTGGATGAGTCACCTTGCCATCTTCTTTTTTCTAAGTTTTCTTGAAGTTGTCTAACTTGATCGCGAACCATGCCACTCTAGATAACATAAAAGCAACATTCCTCTTGTAAGAAAACACAGAGACCATCCTGCCTGGCAGTAAGAAGGTCGAGGCCTCGCCTATTTTGAAGCACCACTTGTGCAAGGAGTTTAGCTGTTCTTGAATGGTCAAGATAATTCGAGTTACTGCTTGAATGTCATTAACCAATTGGTTTTGTAAGGAGTTATGAAGTGAAATGGAAGTGGCAATGCCAGCAGCACCTGCAGCCATGCCAGCGGTGACTCCCAAGCCTTTGATAAAGGGAATAAATGAGGGCATTATTTTCCTGCGTGCAAACTCAGTCAAATAAATGGGAATGGGTTCTGACCTGGGAAGAATATCAATATGGGGGGAACAAAAAAACAATTATACAGGCTTTAGTCCAATTTCCTCTAAAAAAGAGATATAAGCCATCGTGGCATAAAAAGGAGGTTTTTTGGGGGGGACAATATGTCATTTCCTTCTGTATGCCAGAAGTGTTAAAAAATCTTCAGCAATCTAAACAATATTTGGTTTGATTAAAGGTAATATAGTTAATGCATGTGGAATTTTCTGGTAGAACCTCCAGCAGAACCTGGGGAGAATACATATATGGGGAGGCATGGCAAGAGGTGATAACTTCTAACAATTTAGCATTGGGGGGCCAAATACTCAGCCACATCTAAAGGTATCTCATGGGTGGGACCCATACACAGCCAGGAGCCTTGTGAAAATTCCGGGCGTGTGGTATTTAGCAGCAAAAAGGACCTCTTAAGGATGTCTAGTATTAAGGAGAAGGTCCAAGAATGCACCGGATCCAATCGGGCAACAATAGAGGAAAAAACTTGGGAGGAATTAACAACCTGTTGAATAAGATCTTCAGCGGGGGAGGCAGTAGGTTTGGGTATCCAAACCTTTTAATTTGTACGAACCCATAAGGGTCTCGCCCTCGGCCATCCACCCATATTCCTGCTGTTAATCCTGATATCCACTTGGGATTCAATGGGTCAGTAATTGTATACTTGACCGGGTTACAGCCACCTGTAAAACATTTTTTGCCCGTAGGATGCAACAACTCCAAATTAGAGCTGAGGGACCCGGAATGTTCATGTGGGAAGGACCAATAAGGGCAATACAATTGCCTGCTTGACTGGCCAGATGCTTCCAGCAAATATATTTATGATTTGTGACGTAACTCTGTTCCCAGCTGCCACAAGTTCCCCAAATATATTGAACAGTGGGTTTTCAGGCATCCAAGTATAATTCTACTTGGCTATTTTTAAAGCAGGTCTTATTCAACAGTTGTGGGAGGTCAAACTCTATTGCAAAAACTTGAAATTCCCAATGACCAGAGTCAGCATCAATAATGGCATCTGGAACCAGCATCAGCAGGTGGAGGATCATCAAATTTTTCAGTGGCAACAGCATGTGAAACAACCAAGGGTGGATCCTCAGGGTTCTCTTTTCCCCTGGAAGATGGAGGGTTAGTTAGTCTTGTTATCAACTGGTTTAACAAGGCTTTCTGGAAGCCATCTAGCTGCGCCCTCTTTATTGTCAAATATATAGGCAGGCCCGCGGCCCCAAATTAGTACGGGGTCAGGACCTTTCCATTGATGGGTTAGGGGATCTTTCCAAATAACAAACAGTAGCATAATTTTGACTTGTTTGTGGATGCCAGAGCCGATCAGCTGCAGATTTTCTGTTAATGTCCAAGCTTAGGAAATTAATAACAAACAAGGCATGATGAAGGATGTTTTCTGGAGCTCTTTTTATAGGGTAAAGGTTCCCCGTTTTTAATTTTTGAAGTGTATTTTTTAAAGTTTGGTGAGCCGGTTCAACAATGTCCTGACCTTGAGGGTTATAAGGGATCCCAGTAATATGTTTAATTTGTAACTGGTGGCAAAATTGTTGAAAGTTATTTCCAGTATATCCAGGGTCATTATTGGTCTTAATAACGTTGGGTTTTACCATAACAGTTAAGCAGGCAAGTACATGGGCAATAACATTTTTAAGGGCTTCCCCGGTGTGAAGGCTGGCAAAAATAAAGCCACTAGATGTATCAATGGTAACATGAAGATATTTAAGACTGCCAAAAGGTGGAATATGTGTAACATCCATTTGCCAAATTTCATTGGGCACCAAACCCCTAGGGTTAACACCTAAATGGGGAATATGCAAAAAGGTGACACAATTATGATATTGTTTTACAATTTGCCTCGCCTGTTCTCTGGAAATATTATAAAGAAGGCGCAGTGTTTGAGCATTAAGGTCCTGTAAAGAGTGAGCCTCTTTTGCCTGAGATACAGGATCATGTTCCACCAGAAAAACAAGCTGAGTTGCTTGATCCATTACATTATTGCCTTTTGTTAAAAGTCCAGGGAGGCCTGAATGAGCACAAATGTGTCCAATAAAAAAGGGGCAAAGTCTGGCTAAAATATACTGTTGAATCAAAGAAAACAGTGGGGTGGCATTAGTGGTTGGTTTAATATAAGGAACTGTTTCTAGTAAGGGGATGGAATGAGCAATATAGTAACTATCAGTATACAGGTTAAAAGGAACAGTAGATAGTTGAATAAACACTTGTAAAGCTGCAAAAAGCTCAACCGATTGTGCCAAACGGTAAGGGGACTGACGGGAAACAGTCTGAGAATCAATGGTAAAAGCTGCTATACCATTGGAGGAACCATCAGTAAAAGCCAGGAAAGCATGAGATAAGGGTTGAGGGGAAGTTTGTGTGGGGAAAACAAAGGACTGATATCTTAAAAACTGGAGAAGTTTGTTAGTAGGATAATGATTATCAAGGGTTCCTTGAAGGGAAATGGAAGACACAGCCCAATCATCATCATTTTGTATCAACCACTGAATTTGAGTGGGAGAATAAGGCAGTATTATTTTATCAGGATCTTTGCCAAACATTTTTTTTTACTATGTTCTCTTCCCATTTTGATTAACTCTGTTACCCAGAAGGTGTATGGTGTAAGGACCTTAGGAGGAGAGGCAGGCAAATGTACCCAAAACAAAGGTCCCTCATGCCAAAAAAGTCCAGTGGGTGTAAAGCTGGTGGCACATATAATGTACTGAAGGGGTTTATTATAGGAAATAAAAGTAATTTGTTGATTTGTAATGGCTGTTTCTACCAATCTCAACGCTTCTAGGGCTTGGGGGTTTAATGATCGGCTGGAGGTCGGATTTGGGTCCCCTTTAAGTATATCAAATAGAGGTTTAAGTTCACCAGTAGTTAGTTTAAGGTATGGCTGGAGCCAGTTAATGTCTCTGAGAAGCCTCCAAAAATCATTTAAAGTTTGTAAATGGGCTGTTCTAAGTTGAATTTTTTGTGAAAAAATCCTTTTATAAAAAAGCTCAAAGCCCAGAAATGTATAGGGAGGAGCCAGCTGGATCTTATCTGGAGCAATTTGAAGGCCAGCGTCAGTAAGGGCTTTAGAAAGTCTTTGGGAGCAGTAAAGAAGCTGATCAGGGTCAGGGCCCGCTAAAAGTAAATCATCCATATAGTGAATTAAATATATGGAGGGCCCCTGTTGCCTAAATGGATCCACCACCTGGGCTACAAACTTTTGGCATAATGTGGGACTATTTGCCATGCCCTGGGCTAAAAACCTTCCACTGAAATCATGGCATAGGGCCTTTAAAATTAGTTACTGGTAAACTAAATACAAAATATTCACGGTCCTCAGGATGTAAAGGAATAGTAAAACAGCAATCCTTTAAATCAATAACAATCTTATGGTACCCCGTGGGAATAGCCACGGGTGTGGGAAGTCAGGGTTGAAGGGCTCCTATGGACAGCATGGCCTTATTTACTTCTCTAAGATCCTGAAGTAATCTCCATTTTCCTGATTTCTTTTTAATTACAAAAATGGGAGTGTTCCACAGAGATGTGGTGGGTTCAATGTGGCCTGCAGCAAGCTGTTCCTGTACTGTAGCTGTAGTACCTGTACCTGTAGTAGCCGTAGCCAGTTTTTCAGAGGACAAAGGCCATTGATCAACCCATACAGGCTCAGTCCTTTTCCAGGATATTTTGTCTGCATGGAGTACAGGCATGTCAACGGCCCTAGGATAAATTTTTATAGTCCATACGGAAAGGAATGATTTTTACCTCCACCTGAATGGGTTCTTTAGGGCCTTGAGAATGTTTTCCTAAGCCTTGTCCAGGGTGAAAGCCCTGGTTAAGCATCTGTTGAGTAACCAATTCATTTGGACTATACATTATAAGCTTCATTTGGGATAAAATATCACATCCCCACAAGTTAACCGGGAGGGTCTCAACCACGTACAGCTGTACTGTGCCCTTATTTTTTGCTCCACCTTCCCAGGTTAAAATTTTGGAGCTCTGTAATGGGTTAGAGGTTTGTCCAATGCCTTTAAGGTGAGTCATGGAAGGGGTAAGGGGCCAGGATGGAGACCAGTCTCTTTTAGAAATAATTGTAGCATCAGCACCCATATCCATAAGGCCTTCAAATTTTTCCCCATCCAATTTTAGCTTGAAGAGAGGCCAGTCCTGAGTAATCTCCTGGACCCAGTAAGCATCCGAAGACCTAAAGCCTCTGGATCCTCTCTTTTGTGTAAGGCTAGGGTTTGTCTTATCAATGGGAAGCAATATTAATTGAGCAATTCTTTGTCCAGGAAAAACTTTTGACTGGCCCCTGAGAAGCAGTAGCCAGTAACTTAATCTCTCCCTCATAGTCCTTGTCAATAACCCCAGGGGAAATACTAAGGCCCTGAAAAACAGCACTACCACACCCCAGAATGAGACCAAAGGTGTTTGGGGGCGGTGGGCCAAACACTCCTGTGGAAAGAATCTGATTTCCTAACTAGGGGGTCAATATTGTGTGGGAGGAGGCACAGAGGTCCAATCCTGCACTTCCTGTGGTTGCCCATATGAGGGCGCTGATGGTGCGTGAGGGGTCACTTGGGGGACGAACCTGACAGCTCCAGGGTTCTGTCCTGTTTTGATTTTGCGGCCCTGGGGCAGACCCCGGACAAAGTTTCCCTGTTTGGGTGGTAGGGGATTGCCCTGGATATTGGTTTTGGAGCGACATTCAGAGGCCCAATATATGACCCGTTTGCACGTTGGGCATAAAGACAGAGGGGGTGTTTTTTCAGCCTTGGGGGTCGTACAGTCCTTTGAAAAATGGCCAGGCTGTTTACAATTAAAGCAGGTTTTAGGTTTTTGGCTCTGAGTAAAATCCTTAAGGGCAGCGCCTATGGCCAGGCCGATGTTGCGTGAGGCGGGGTCAACATTAGAACAAAGTCTGATAAAGTCAGTAATGGTTTTGCCACGGCGGTGGGGACGTAAAGCCGTTTGGCAAGCAGAATTGGCATTTTCAAAAGCAAGATGTTTAGTAAGCTCATTATCAGTTTCTTCCATTCCCATAAGGCACTCGGCAGCCTCTGTAAGGTGTCCAATGAACTCACTGTAAGATTCATGGGGTCCCTGTAGAACTTTGGCCAAGGAGGTAACAGCAGACCCTTGAGAAGGGAGGTTTTTCCAGGCCCTAAGGGCAGCGTGTTGGATCTGAACAAGCAATCCTGGGGGAAATTTAGCCTGTTTTTCATTAGTATCAAATGGCTTATTGCCCATCAATTTTTCTATGGTCCAGGACTTAGAGTGACAACCAGCAGATGTGTTACAGCGAGCTATATCCTGGCACCTTTCACCATAATCAGCCTTCCATAAAAGAAAATCTCCTCGTGTTAAAGTAGCCTTGGTTAGCATGGCCCAGTCATTTACTGTAAGCCAGTCCTCGCTCAATGATTCCAAAAGAGAAATGGTAAAAGGGGCGGTAGGGCTGTACAAGGAAACAGCATTTTTTAATTCTTTAATATGTCTAAATTTAAGGTGATGGTATTTTTGAGCTCTAATAACCAGATGCTCTCCTCCTTTCTCTTCCCCATTTGAGTCATCACACTTGGGCCCTTCCTCCCGCTCTTCCTCTCTGTCATCTGCCTCAGTCTCTTGATCATCAGATTCTCCTTTTAGATTTTCCGAAATGGCTCTAATTTGAGACAGAGTGACTGGAAAAGCATGAAGGATCTTTTTCTTTTTTGTCATTAATTTTTGTAAATTTGTGTTCCTAATTTCTAGGTCCAGTTTATATAGTTGTAATAGTTGGGCCTTTTCTTTCTTGGCCTGAAGTAGGGCCCTTAAGTACTGGGCTTCCCGGGAAAGCTTAACTGTGGCTTGTCTGGTGACCTCCTCAAGATCTGTTGAAGAGGCCAAGGCAGGGGCACAGAAGGGAGGGGCTGTTTTATAGGGAGAAGGTTGCATGCCCAAGGGGTTTAGAGGGGGCCAGTCTGAGGCGTGGTATCTAGCAGCCTCCTCTTCTAAAGTGGCCTAGTCCTCCGGGGGAAGGACAGCATCATTGGGCCTTTGGGATCTAAGGTTAGAAAGAACCGTGTATATAGCTTTTGGTTTTTGTAATTGTGAGTCACTGTTAGCGTCAGGCATTGGTTTGGAAACCGAGGGACAATGAGACGCGACTGAGGGGGGATAGGAGAAGGGTTTTGGGGCAAGGGAGGCCTGACTCCCTGTAAATTTAATTTTTAAAAATTCTTCACCTTCCTTAACCACTCTAGACACATCTTTGTGTTGGTAGCAAACTTGGAGGATCTCATTTATGAGGTTCTAATATGAAAAAGCCTGAACAGGAATCTTTTTGGGGCCAAAAGTTTCATAATAATCCTTATGACAGTCTCCAACATGACCCTACCTTTGTCTATATTGCCTTCCTGAGGAAACCAAGGGCAAATATCCTCCATCAGCATAAAAAATTGAGTTGAATCTTTTTTCTTAACCCGTGTTCCTCGTGCCTTGAGTGAGGCTTTTAGGCCTTGAACAAAAAGTTCATGCTTACTAAGTGTTTGTCCCATGATTGCATCACCTCCCTTACCTTACAGATCTGTATCACAGTCGGGCGTTTCTGCAGTGATCAGGATGCAGATCTTCCCTCACGGGCTGGGTGGCCATCCAAGAAGAAGAGAGAGGCTGGTCAATCAGACGACGTTCAGACCAGGATCCATGCTTCGAGCCCCATGTTGGGCACCACCTGCCCCGGCCCGCTGGGTCGGTCAACAAGGGCTCAAAGAGGAACTGACCTGAATGAGAGACAAACCAGACACGAGAAAGGAGACCAAGACAGGGTTCTGATCAAGGTCTCAAACTTTATTTTTTACACAGCAGTATATATACCACGCTGAACAGGGTAATTAGCATCAGCAGGTCAATAGGGTTGCTAGGCACCAAAACTGCAAAGTATATTTTGCAAAAGGTCATAGGTAGGGAATCTTCAGAAGGCGCCAAGCAATGTTGTCAAACAGGACATTGGTAAGTTGTAAGGCTTAACGGCTCTTATGGAAAGTGGTTGCTCCAAGCAATGTTATCAATCAGGGTATCAATAGGCTCCAAGGCTTAACAGCTCTTATCGAAGGTAGTGGCTGTATTTTCTAGCAAACAGCACTTGTATACCACAAGAAACAAAGTTATTATAGTTAAGAATAGATATGTCATCACACCCAGAAGATACATTTTAGTGCATTCTCACTAAAAAGAAATGTTACATGCAGAAATTAATGGATATGATGGAGCTTATCATTACACAATATATAAATAAATTACCACTCAATACTTTATAAATATGTAAAAATGATTATGTATCTAGGAGCCAGTAGCTCATTATTGTAACCCTAGCTACTAAGGAGGCTGAGAGCTTAGAATCATGGTTCAAAGTCAGCCTAGGCAGGAAAGTCGACGACTCTCTTATCTCCAATGAGCCACCAAAAAACTGACAGTGGCTCAAGGGGTACAGCACTAGTCTTGAGCTAAAGAGCTGAGGGACAATGTCCAGGCCCACATTTCAAGCCCCACAACTGACTAAAAATAAACAGTTAAAATAAATATTTTGACATAAGTGTTAAAATATATATTCTAAAAAATTTTACATCCTCACTAGATATACCAGTTTATATAAATATAGAGAAGTTTTTTCTGGATTTAGTTGTCATTGAATTTTGTAAATCACATATTTGTCACTCAATTCATATTTGTATGTTTATATACTTATATACCATAAGTATAATTAAATGATATGTGATAGGCAGTGCTGTTTTAGGAATTTTCCTTGGCTTTTTAACATTAACCCTTCTACCCTAAAATTGATATACCCTCCAACCTTATCAGAGGTTTCATCTCGTTGGAGCAGAAAAGTATAAGCTATCATCGTTTTTTGGAACAACTGTAACATTTTAAATGAATTTCACTTAGTTTAAGATCCAAAACATTCAAGTCATCTTAACCATGCCAGTAATAGCAAAATGTCTTCTGAGCTTTGCAGTCTCTTAAGAGATGAAAATCGTTAATTATACATCTAGTTTTTTCTGCCTAACATCTTATATCTTAGGAAGATCTTTTTGGGTAACCCTGTGTTCCTGACTAGAAGACTGCAACAAAGGCAATAATGAAAATAACTAAGGAAAATATTTGAAAACAATTAAAAAAGCAATCACAGACACTCCTGTAATCACCAGTTTCAATGAGAATATACATTAAAGTAACACGTTTTTGTTGCATTTAAAGAGCAATAATTAAACTTTAATTAGCAGTGAAGAAGGTAACAGAAAACTGTGTTTGAAGACATCTTGACTTTGAACAATTCAATATAAGCGTAATGGATTTATCTTGTTTTTCTGTGGAGTTGCCAAAATAATAGAGAGCAACACCCAAAGGCAGGAAAACACCTAAGCCAAAGCAGTAAACTTTTGTCTATAAAAGAATTGTGAGGGTGTGACTCTTCCAAAGTCAGGCTTGCAAAGAGGAAAGTGTATTTGCTTTGGAGTGAGCAATAAAAAATATAAAAATCCTTTATTAATGTTTTACATATCTTGACTAGGACTTCTCATGTTGGAGAAGAGGAAAGGTATGAAAAATTTCAAGATTGTTTGACTATTCCCGAAGATCATTCTTATTTATCAGCTATGGCCTGGGTTACACTTAGTATCCTGCTTGTTTAAATTTAGAAGCATTATTTGTTTCTGACTTAAAAGCTGCAAAGCCTTGAGTATTAATACAGGGTCATTTCCTAAGAGGTGAAAGTTGCTGTTTAAACAAACCTAAAATATCAAAGACAGCATAGTGGAAACTGTTTTCTAGCTATATGACAATCTGTGGTGTAGATTTTGTTTCACATTTTTCCAGGGGACTCATTTTTGTTATCTTCTTTTTCAACATCTAGTGTTCCTATAATATTCTATACCATCCTGGGATGACTATAACTTTACTGGATTCTTTAATTTCTCTGTTTCTGTATTACCTTTTTAAATTACTTTAGAAACTCTAACTCAAACATGACATAAATTATCTTTATAATATTAGCAAACAGATTTCATTTCCCATATTCTTAACCTAGCCTTCTACATAACTTTGGTACTTAGTGATCCCCAAATGTGAAAATAAAGATAGGGAGCTTCTTATTTAGATATTATTTAGTATTTCAAGACTTCATTAATGCAAGGCCCTTAGTAGTATGTACATCATACATGTGTACTAAGCTCGTGGCAACTTTTTCTTATTCTCAGAAACTAGGAAATGTGGTCTCCCTGTAGTTATATTAGGAAAAGTCTGTAGTTGAATTAATTTACTAAACCAAATCTGCTGTAAAGTATTTCTACAAGTTATTTGGCTTAAATAATCCGTATTTACCATTTTACAGTTCTAAAGGACAGAAATCTAAAAGAAGTCTCACTAGATTAGAGACACCCACCGAGCTAAAATATTTTTCAAATGATTCTAGTGTAAAAGGCATTTATCTCCTATTCTGCTTCCCAGAAATTCAGAATCTGGATTGTTATTTTTTCCTTTATCTTCTAATGTAGCATCTTTACATCTTTCTGATGGTTCTTACCTAATCATGTCCCTTTTGAACTACTCCTGGGACTTTTAAATACCTTTGAGTATACTTCCCCCATATGATAATTATTCAAATTTGTGCTTCTTGGGTAATGAGAGGTTATAATTTTACAAACATATATATAATGCAAATCTACATTTCAAGGATTAGGTATGTGGGAAAGATAGATATTCTGTGAAGGTATTTGGTATGTACAATGAATGTGTAGCATTCTTACTACTATAACCTGTTATCCTTTCATTAACCTGAACAACATATTTCTTCAATGAAATATAACTAGAAAAAATTTAGTCCCTGAAAGCAATTAATCCTGATTAAAACATTGTCATGTACTAGAAATCCTAAATGCCTGAAGCAGTTCTGGCACTATCACTTTTTATATATTCTGAATACAATCTTCTCTTTTCAAAAGCATTTGGTTGTTATTATTTTGGAATTATGGTTAATATTTATTTGACTGCTATTTTTAAAGAATGCATCACCCAATACTGGTTTTCTTTTTCTAACTTTTTTGGGTCTAATCTATTTTTGAAAGAAAGGCAGCCATTTGAATTACATGAACTGCTTATTGAAGTTGAATCAGCATGGAGAGGAAAAGAAGAAAGTAGATGACTTTGTGGGTATATCACATTAAAAATATATCTACAAGCGATTTATCTTAAAATCGTCTATTTTTCATTATGTTTAGATTCTGATATAATTTAGTCTCTCAACTCACACATTGTTAATGCAGTCTTATTTCATCCCTCCCAAAAACAAACAACAAATTACTATTTATTTTTAAATTATCATTTATTTAAAAAACTATATTTTAAAAAATTAGTCGAGGGAAATGGTTTATTAGATATTTAGAGTCATGTTCATACTCTAAGGTGGAAGCCAGAAAGGGAAAAAAAAAATCCTGTTTTTATTCTTCCTTGAGCCACTCTGATTTAATTCATCTGTTTCTGAAAGAATGAAATTCTTGATTTGAAGCCTTTTGGTTGAAATCCACAATGTGTCATTCTTCCTTTATTAATAGAATTTGGAGAAAGGATGAGAATTCACACTAGAAATAGGAGAAGAGGAAAAGAGAAGAAGAAATCTAGATATTTTATTCATCCTCATCACAATCACAAGGTCTGGATAATGATAATAGATATTAGATACAGTGCTCTAGAGTGATTAAACCCATTTGTAGAAAAGATAACCCTACAAGTGATCACATAGAGAATGCTTATTTATAAAATATTGTAATAATTTCCAACAGGAAATTTTATCTATTTGTTAAGTTCTTGGTTAGGATTTGTTAAATTCTGGTGTGCTATAGTCAACTATCATAATGGTATACAAGGATGGTAAGAAACTAAAATCTTAATATCACATTCTAATATTAGCTTAATTCTGCCTGTGTTATATGTATGAGGCTGAATTTGAGTTTTGCTTCTATTTCACATGCTATCTTCTTCCAGTATATAAATTGAAGGAAGACTCCCTCTGAAATATGCTATTATTATGGCTAAGGGAAAACAAGTCAGCTTTTAGACACAGACAATGAGATAGAACTCTTCACCTAGAAATAGTCTTTCTCCAATTCTGGTTCACTTTTGTAAACTGAAGAAAGTCACATAACCCATTTTGACATTTCAGGTAGAGGTAAATCTCACCTACAGAAGCTGATGCAAGACATAGAGTAATATACCAAGATATGCAACACTTGAGATAAAGAGAACTATAATACAATCAATCATGCTTGTGCTCACATGTCTCTGCAGGAAGGAAGGTATTATGTACCATTGTTTCTAAAACTACTGAGATCTTCAAATCATGTCTTTTATGCTTGGATGTTACAGGAATTAGAGAACATTTTGATACTGAGACAGCATAAAATCTCAAAGAAAGCTGGACTAATCATTTCAATACTACCTTTTGTTCTCTAAGAAAATAAACCATTTTATAGACAATATTTTATAATTTCTTACCTAGTATCTTTTCTTTTCCAGAATTGATTTTGTTAATAAATGTGACTATCCACCAGAATAAATATCTTCATTTATATGCATCTTGTGCAGACAGCAAGTCAATTAGATGTAAGTGTGAGTTCATCAGTAGCACTTTTTAAAACTGCAAAAAAATCGTTTAAATAGGCATACAAATGGACCAATTGCAACAATGTACAAGTCGATATGTCAAAAAATGAACTTTACAACTTTGGTGGGGGAGGTAGCGGGGAGGATTGGGTTGGGGTGTGGAGGGAGGATGGGAAGGGATGGGAAGGGGAATCAAAGGAGGAGGCTACAATGCTTGATAAGAAATGTACTCATTATCTTGCTCATGTAATTGTAACCCTTCTGTAAAGTATTTTCACAATAAAAAAATAATATAAAGAAGAAAAATAAATAAAACTGCAAAAAATTTGTACACAAGCTAATATACATATTTTTCCATCATCACCTACCAAATCCTCCTTCTTCCTTCCTAGGAAACATACCCAATTAATAAAAAGTCATAGATATTTGGCTTTTGACCTTGAAAATGGAAGCAGAATGTTATAGATGTCTGAGATGAGCGTTAATAGTGTTTTACATAGTAATGTCACATGCAACAACCCTATGAGTCCTGCAGGTCTTAACACTACTTCCTTAGTGATGTAATAGGAATGTCAGCTTCATTGGATGTAGTATTGTTTTCCACTTCCTTTCCTACCAACTGACCTACATTATAATACATATTATGAATGTGTTCTCTTCTTCGTTGATTTTTTAGAAGAACCAACTCTTTGTTGTGTTGATACTTTCTGTGATTTTTTTTTTAATTCTAATTCATTTAATTCTGATTTAATTTTAATTATTTGTTTCCATCTACTGGATTGGGGTTTATTTTACTGCCCTTTTACAAGGAGGCTCAGATGTCTCATTCAATTGTTGGTTTCAGATCTCTCCAATTTGTTGATGTAAGAACTGACAGCTATAAACTTGCCTCTGAGTACTGCCGTTGCTGTTTCACAGAGGAGCTGGTATTTTGTGTGCTCATTTTTGTTGAATAATATGAACACTTGAATTTCCATTCTAATCTCTTCCATTAACCAATCGTGATTCAGCAGTGTGTTTATCTGGCTCTTTGCGTTGTTACAGGACCCTCTTTGGTGGTTTTTAGTGTTGAGTTCTAATTTTATTCCCTTGTGTTCCGAGAGAATGCAAGGTATAAATTCAATGTATCTGAATATGGACAAGTTTGCTTTGTGGCCTAAAATGCCGTCTATTTTGGAAAATGTTCCATGTGCTGCTGAGAAAACCATGTATTCTGATGTTGCTGATTGAAATATTTGGTAGGTGTGTGTTAAAGCTAATTGATTTATGCAGTTGTTTAGGTCCGCAGTTTCCCTTTTGAGTTTTTGCCGAGTTGATCTATCTAGTGGGGAAAGTGGTGTGTTAACGTCCCCTACAATTAATGTCCTTGGATCTATGTGGGATTTGAGGGAAAATAGTGTTTCTTGGATAAATTTGGGTGCTCCGTTGTTTGGCGAAAAGATATTTAGAATTGTAATATCCTCCAGAAGGAGATTTCCCTTAATTAGTGTGTAGTGACCTTCTTTATCTCTTCTCACTAGTTTTAATTTGAAGTCTATTTTATCTGATATTAGTATTGCAACTCCCACTTGATAATGGGGGCTGTTTGCTTGGTAGATTTTGTTCCAGACTTTCATATTGAAAATGTTTTTATTTTTATGGGCAAGACATGAATCCTGAGGGCAGCAGATAGAAGGATCTTGCTTTTTAATCGAACTAGACAGTCTATGTCGCTTAATTGGAGAGTTAAGTTCAGTAATGTTGAGATATAGGACTGAGAGGTATTAGGGAGTTCCTGCCATTTTATCCACCTTCTTGGGGGCTAAGGCAACTGAGTTCTTCCTATGCTTCTTGGATTCTCAGTTTGGATTTAGTTTCTTAGCCTTTATTGTGGTCTTGTTGGTTTTCTATGTGTAGGACATCTTTAAGAATCTTTTGTAGGGCTGGTTTAGTGGAGATAAATTATTTCAATTTTTCTTTGCTATGGAAGGACTTTCTTTGACCTTGGGTTATGAAGGAGAGTTTAACTGGGTATATTATTCTTGGT
>NW_024872017.1:0-25037 GCF_019054845.1 Dipodomys spectabilis
CTTGGTTGTTATGAATACTGCTGCCATGAACACGGATGTTCATGTTGAATCATATTCCTTCAATATATATCCAAGTTATTGTAAAGGTCAATAAAATATGTGGGGGTTTTTTTTGGTATTTTTTAAATCTCCATTCTGAGCTCCATATGGCTTGCACTAGTTTACAATTGCCACACAACTAAACACAGTTCCTGATTTATTTCAACCTCTCCAGCATTTGTGTTTATTTGTTTGAGTGGTTATAAATATTCTGATGTGTAAGATTGGAGGTCAGTAACTTTTTGATATGTGGATAAGAATTTCAAATATTTCATTTATTTATTAAACATTTACATTTGTACTTCATTCCTGATCAGTGTCCTTTTTGGTATTTGATCAATTTTTAAGTTTTATAATTTGTGATTTTTTCCCATTCCAACTATTAACATTAGTTAAAAAATTATTACAGTGGTGCACAATTTACTAAAATCAAGTGATTGTACATTTATAACACTGGTGTTTTGTTTGTTTGTTTGTTTACACCCAGGCAATTATTTCAATAAAGATGTTGAACTTCTTTCACTAGAAAAGTATATTGAAAGGATAGTATCTCATATTAGTGCTAAGATAATCTCAAATTAACAGTCACTGCATAGGCCCCAACAATTGGGCAAAGTAAAACACATTAACACTGCACAAATTGCATTTAAAAAGATCAAAAGGATTCATAAAAGATGTTTTAAAAAGGCACCAACTTCATGAAGCAAATGGTGAAGTTTACAAGCAGACCATAGGAATCTGATCATCAAGAAGATGAAGGGATAAAAGTATACAGAAGGATAACTTTAGAATGTTGACTAAGAATTTGTGGAGGAGGGAAATCCACTAGATACAAAATGTCAATGCTGAAGGGAAGAAGTGTTTTACCCCAAAACTCAGGTGTGTGTGATTCTCTCACCACACACACACACACACACACACACACACACACACACACACACACACACCTCTTGTACACATAGAAATCCAGGGGCAGCTGTATCTGGGACAATGAAGCTTTTTTCCTCTTGCTTTCAGATAATCAAACATGATAGTGCAGTTGGCTCCACAGCCACCCTACGCTTGAGCAGGAGGAGGGAAAGGATGCCTTAGACTGCAGCACAGCCTTGTGTATCCCTGGCTTTCTGTGTAAGAATGAAGTTTGTGGTCCCATAGGCATGGGTGGCCAAGGTGAAATAGGGGTACACTTTGCCTGGAGGATGGCACACCATGAGTCTTGCATGCATGGCGAACCAGTTGTGGGAAGCCCTGTGAGCATCTCCATAATGACCTCTCAATGGCATGGAGTTGACACAGTACTTGGATGTGGCAGGGGGCAGGAGGACAGCTGGAATCCAGAAGGTGGAAGAGGCACAGGAGTGAATGGGCCTTTCTGTGGAGAAGCCTAAGGCAAGCTAAGGAAATTTCCAGCTCACACTTGACAGCCACCATTCTGGTCCCTAGAGGACACACCTAGTCTTGTCAATGGCAGAAGTCCAGATCTACAGCTGGAATTTCCCCAGTGGCCCTTGTCCTGGCTGGGCTGGAACAGCACCAACCAGGCATGTTTCCTCCACCCCGCTGTGCATGGCCTCCCAGACACTGCTCTGTGGGCAGGCCGAGGTTGTGCTGGCCATTCCTGGTGCCAGGCCCGAGACCAGTCATAGACTGAGCCCACAGCATTGGAGCTGCCCCTCACAAACTTCCAGGAGACGTCAAAAGAGGTACACTGCAGCTTGAATCCTGTGGCTTCCACCCTCCACACCCCCAGAGTTTGCCTCCAAGTCCCCGCCTTTGTTGTTGAAATTCTTCATCCCCTGGTTGTCTCATTTCTCATTGTCTGCTTTGGCAGCACTTGAGACTTCTTCCTCTCCTCACTAGACTGTCAGACCGCAGGGGATCTACCCCAAACATCCCACCTCAAAGACACTCCCCAGACCTAGCTATCATGGGGGTGGCTGCTGCCTGAGCCACTGACCTGCCCCTCCTTCCTCCCCTCCCCAGCCTCTGTCGGGGCCTACCTTCCTCTCCCCACCACCCCCGGCACCAACCACAGTGCAGTCTCCCCCGTGTCCTACCCTCCTTTCCTCACCCCCACCCCCAGCTCCAACCCCAGCATGGTCACTGCTCTGGGAAAGCCAACTGCGTGCCCCAGGTAGCATCAAGGGTGCCACAGTGTGTGGCTGGCTGAGAGCTGGAGGCAGCATAGGTCTCTCTGATCAGCGTCTTTTACTTTACTTACTCATGTATTCATTATTAATTTAGTATTTAATTTTTGGATCTTATAAGTATCATTTCATTAATCCTTTGCAGAATACCTGGTAGAAATACGGTCCCAAAATGCAGATTGTCTGTTTAATTCTTTCCAGATTCAGAGATGTTTTAGGTAGTCATAATAATAATGATCTCTCATTTCCATAGCAGAGTGCTATTCAGAAATAATTGCTTGTGCATCTGTTATTAATTATTTACAACACTAAAAACTTTTAAATTTCAAATATTACAGAAAGATCTTTGATTCATGTTGAGTGGATGTTTGTGAGTAGGTTGAGCTGTTGTATACATTCCTGTGTGTGTATGTATGTGTGTGTGGGGGCGGGGAGTGTACATGTATTATTGAAATCACAGATACAGATGATGAGCGCTGTTCTGAACTTGTGTCCTTTTTCTGAGATATACATTGTGGTGTTTCTTTGTTGGTGGTAGGCTCCGACTGCTTGCCTTTGCCTGATGTGCACTATCCAGCTCAATTTTTCAATAAAAGCTTCTTATTGAGCATACAGGGCTCTGGTATTACTTTGTTTTTAGTCTGCCATCAGTGATCATATTTTCCTCTTTAAAAATTAACAATTAATATAAATTTTATTTCCTGGTTGATTTTCCCCTTTAATTTGCATTTAGAAATATGTATTATAAGACTTTTGAGCTCTGTATTCATGATGAAAAACCATTTTGAAATTTCTTTTTAATTCTCTTGTTAGCATCAAGATATTGAATTTTTGTAGTTTTAGTTTAAAATACCCTCCTTTGTGATTTTGGCAGGAGGAGACAAACAATTCCTGGTAACAATGACAGCAGTTTTATTTGTTAAAATATCAGATAATTCATAATTTTGAATATGTCTAGTGGCAAATGAATATATTTGCTCAATAGATTTGCTTGATAAATCCATGAACAAAAATACCATTTGTAGGGACTGGGAAGGTGCCTCAGTAATAGACTGCTTACCTTGCATGCATGAGGCCCTGGGTTGGATTCCTCAGCACCATGTAAAGCAGAAAAGGCCAGAAGGGGTGCTGTGGCTCAAGTAGTAGAGCACTAGCCTTTGGCTGTAAAGCTGAGGGACAGCAACTAGGCCCAGAGTTCACCACCAGCAACAAAAAATAAATAAATAAAACTCAAATCAAAAACATTAATTTCAAATGTTGATTATCATGTTACTTAGAGGCAGGGTGTCAAGACATAGTAGACCTCTGTCCCAAAGCTTTAAGAAGGATTTCAACACCTGACAATTACTGAAAAAAAAGTAAAAAAAAAGAGCTCTGCCAACAACATAGAGAATCTGCACTCAAACATAAACAGTTACTAAGAATGGAGTACTTTTTATAATATTTCTTAAGAAATTCTGGGTCTATATTAATTATCATATAAATTAACCTTTAAAAACTCCACAGATGGGTCTGAGTCTTAAGGGCCTCTAACAAAAACCAGAGGAGAGAATCATCAACCCCGATTTTTAAAATTGTTATTGTTAAGATAGTGTACACATGGGTCACTATTTTGTAAGTCACATAATGAGTTCCTTTCTTATTGGACAGTCTCATCACTTCCTTTGCTCTCTCTCTCTGCTTTTCCCTCCTGTCCCTGTTCACAAGTGGTATAGTTCATTGTCAAAATAATATATACAGAGAACCATCGTTGCATTTGTTTCCCTGTTCTCCATGAACTGCTGTGGCTTCCTCACTGCCCATAAATGGATAAAAAAGAACAAAAAATCCCTCTTGTTTCCAATTCCTGGAATTCATTTCAATATAAACATCAGTAGTTTTATGAGAGTGTCAGGGTCTATCCACACATCCCGAACATGTATACTTCAAGCAACAAGTCATAACTCCCACCAGATTCTAAGGTCCAGAAAGTAATTCTTTTCACTTTCCACACAGGAAGAAGGTGAGATTCAGAAAGCTTAAGTAATTGACTGGAAATACTGGGTTGAGCATTGAAGCTCACTCTTGTAGCTTACCTAATCCAGAAAGTGAGATCTGAAAACCACAGTTTGAAACCAACCTAGATTGGCATATCCATTACATGTTGATCTCCAGATAACCAACAGACTTGTGTGTTTCAAGTGGTAGAGTTAGAATGCCACTAGTCTTGAATGGGAAACATAAAGGACACTGCCAATATGTTGTTTTTTTTTTAACAACCAATGCTATCCCATACAAAATCTGACACCACACACACACACACACACACACACACACACACACACACTTTAGAAAAGATGGTAGTAATGAAATCCAAATAGTTTATTTTTTTTTATTTTCATATGTTTTAGAATTAGCTTTAGTGAGATTTGACTTGGTAGTCTCTGCTGATGAGCCACAATTTGAAAACTGTTGAAATGACTACCCATATCCGGGCTCAGAGAAACAGTCTCCTATTTAAGTGTTCCTCCTTTCCAGCAATGATAAATTGTCTTTCCTTGGCCCAGTTTCCACTTTGGGACTCAATATCTTAGACTTTCCTGTCTTAATAAGCAGGATTATAGGTGGCAACTACTATACTGGACGGTATGTGACTTGGAAAAAGTGTTCAAAGTTCACTATTCAGTGGAGGTTGTTAGCACTCACCCATGATCATTCTGTGCTCAGAATTGGGAACTTTTTAGGGCCAGGAATTCAGGGGAAGCACTGTGTGCTACTTCATATTTTTGATTTACTAACTGATTTCCATCCATTGTTTACTTTAAGCATTGTGTGAAGAGAATGATTGTCTCTAGGAGACAGAAGCACTGCACTAACTGTTGCTCTCAGAACACAGGAGGAGGGAAAAGAATTTCTGAATGAGCCATATAGCCTAGACACTGAGTTCTTAGAAATTCAGTCTGCCTGTTATCTTACTTTCAACCATGAAAGTCAGAGCCTGAAAGGGCTTGTAAGCTCCATTTATATTCCTGATCATGGGACTCCCTTCCCCTCCATGCTTCTGACCCTTTGCTTTAGGGTTTGACAGTGTGTCTTTCTTTCTTGTTACTTCATTGCATATGAAGAACACCCAACCGCAGGTTTCCGTTGTTCTATTAGATGTTTTGCATTCCAGGACCTTCCTTCCAGGGAACTCTCTTCTTGAGACCTCATATGCATATATCCACAGAAGTGAGTGACTCACAGACTGTGGAACATAGTTGCTCAATGATTATCAACCCAGAGACTCATGCAGGTTGAATTTGGGGCCTTTCTGAGAGGCCTTAGCCTAGGCACTGTGGGCAACATTGACAGCAATTCCTCAGAGCAATACCACTGACAGCAAGTGAGCCCCCACTAGTCCTTAGTCCTTGACAGTTCTACTTACGGGTGTGAACAAATGACTAGGCATGTTTAGCCTATTGCACAGTACCCCAAGCACTGACGTCATTTTAAGCCTAGGAGAAAAATCTCCCTGTGTAAAGCAGTACACATAAGAAGCAGGTGATGTGCCACACTCAAACGCTCAAGGAGAAAAGAGTGTACTGATGTCTACACAGATGGGAAATAATATTCTGAGGGGTGGGAAGGGAAGATTTCAGATATTAAACTATGCAGTATTCATAAGTTTTTGAATTGCTAACCCAACTTCCTTGCTGCCCCTTAATAGTTTCAGGAAGTGGTGGAATTTTTATGATCACAAAATAGAGCTTTTAAACCCAGGCCCAAACTCTAGGTGAGCTTGTTAGATCATCCCACCTGCTACTCATACCAAATAAAGAGATGTGGTGAAGATCAGGAAAGGAAATTGATTAGATTGCAGCCATAACCTGACAACAACTTAGCGCAACTTCAGAACACTAAGCAATACTCACCAACAAAATTTCTATTCACCCATGTCATTAGGTCTGAGTTGTATCTAGGTGTCCTCAGTGCCTTCAGAACAGGAAGATCTAGGGCAGAGCCCAAGACTGGTCTGGAATTTTGTAAATAAACTAACTTGTTTTATGGAAACTATTTGTACTGTCGTAATGGAAATGTAGAGACTGATCACAGCACATTTGCACTTTTGTCAATGAGCAGTGATTGGGAGGGGAGTATTTAAGATGCTACCCATGTTCTTAGTTGCCTAATACCACCTTGGATTCCAGTCAATCTTGATAAACAGATATAGAAGTTACATGTAGCTTGCTATGACTTATTCACACCTAGAGAGGCAGATGAGAAATTGGAAGGGTTTGGTGTGAAAGCCACAGGTTGATCCAAAGCAGAAATCAAAAGATGTGGAGATGAAGCAACTACCTGGGAAGAAAAGGAGAGACAGTTGAAGGTGATGATCACCTAGAGGAGACAGAGAAATTTTGAAGCCACATTTGGTCCTATAGATCAAAGTAACCCATCTGAGGTAGAACAGTCTGGCTCTCCAGAGACACAGAGATGTTGGAAGAGCAGCAGCAAATGCTCTTGCCCTTTTCAAGGGAGCTCCCTGAATTCCAGGGTAAGAACTGGTACCTTCCCAGAGCACTGCTGCTGAGCAGTCCTCAGATCCCTTGCTACCATGATAATTGACGTTGGAGAGAAGCAGTGAGATTTGTAAAAGGTGATTGAAGCTCACTATGTGGAGCCTGTTTTGCAGCATTGTGGAGTGTCGTCTCTCAGGATGCTTAGGGAAAAGATCCCAAAGCCACTGTCAAACATTGCAATCTATTTGGAGCAGACATTTATGGATGGAACATGCCTGAACCCAACATACTGATAATGAGCTGCTAGCAGTAGTTCCCTAAAGATCGACAGCCAAAACTGGAGAGGGAAACTCTGAGCTCTGCACCACATCTGTATACCATGCAAATTGCCTCTATCCTAGTACTGGCTACCCAGTTTGCACACCCGTGACCTTGTTACCCTGATTGTGCCACCTTAATCCCTCACAACTTTTACTCTTTCACTTTCTCATTTCCTCCTTATCCCTGCTAAACTGTCTGGATACCTATGTTAACTACTACCATCCCTGCAAAGCTGTTGCTGCTACACAATTTCTTGGTACTACAACTTAGCGAATACAGTCACAATTCACCTTTCCCAGGTATCCTATTCTCTGCTACTCTGTTCTGCTACCTATAATTCATAACACCATTGTTCCAGCCACCTGATCCCTGACACCCCTGTGGCTGATACCCCTTTCCCTAACATAGCAAGGGTAGAATGGCCGGAGCTAGTTGACTTGGGTACTGCTGTCTTCTTGCAGGGATATCGGGATAAGTTATTCCTCAGGTATTTAACATGAAGGACTAACTGGAGGTGGAAATGAAAAAGGTTACTCAGAGGTGACTAAAATCTAGAGACATCAACATATCACTGGTTGTTAGGTAAAGAAGGGCCTAAGATGAAAATTGATGAGAAAAGAAAATTTTACAAAGAATATTAGGAATGACGCAATAGGTTTAGCTTATTGTCTTCTACTAGTGATCTGAATTATCTTATGACATAGATATGCAAATGTTTTGCATTCTAAAAATTAGATGAAATTGCACATTTATGTGGTATGTATATTAATTTATGGAATAGGTACATATGATCACGTTAATGATATTCAATATTTTATGCTCTATGATATGCTCATGAGTCTGCCTATGTCAATATGAATTGAGGTCTCTATCAATAAATGGCATTTCATTGTCAAATACTAGAAGATTACTAATGTTGGTAGCAAAATGAAAGCTAGAACAGGAAAACTGAATAAAGCTACATGTTTGAAGGGAGGGGTCAGTGGTTGTAAGGGTTATGATGAAAGAGAAATTCTTCATCATGCAATCTGGGAAGAATAGAATATATTTTGTTGAATTACTAGATTTTAACCTGAGGAGGCAGAACATTATCTTTATTTTGCTTTTTGGAAACTGTTTAATGATTGGTTTACAAAAAAATAATCAATATAATTTTGAAAATTCACAAATGTGAATTATCAGATTATCATTATCCTCAAAGCTGTCTTTAGAGGCAAGAAGATTGTATTCCTTTTTTTTTTTGGGTCCGGTCGTGGGGCCTGAACTCTGGGCCTGGGCGCTGTCCCTCAGCTCTTCAGCTCAAGGCTAGTGCTCTACCACTTGAGCCACAACGCCACTTCCGGCTTTTTTCTTTTTGCTTATGTGGTGCTGAGGAATAGAACCCAGGGCCTCAGGCATGCAAGGCAAGCGCTCTACCACTGAGCCATCTTCCAAGCCCTGTATTCCTTTCCTAATGAATTAATGGAGTAATCTTACTTTGGAATGGACAGACATCCATGACACTTGTTCCAAAACAAGAAAAGATACTGGAGAAAAAAAGAGGAAGTAGACCCAAGGCTGATGAAATGAGCATATTTCCTGTTTGGACTTAAAAAGGATTTTTGTATAAACAATAAGAATTTCATCTTAATATTATAATTACAAAATCTAGGTGCTACACGACAGCTTTTAAATATAATATTTAATGCTGTTGGATTACTTGAAGAAAAAGTTTTACAGAAAACCTTAAATTCCAGAAAAACTGCAATGCTCCAATAAACACTAAGAAGAAATATAATTTAAATATCTAGTCGGGTTGTGGGAAAATGGTGAGGTTCTCACAGGCAGCCCACTAAGTGTCTCTGACCAAAAGAAGATCTAGTGCCACAGCCACCCATTACCTCAAGAGATCCACTCCAATCAAACTTTAAATACCTAAAGTCTTTCTCTACTACAAAAGGACTATCCTAGCAGGCAAACAAGAAAAGGCAAAAGAGAAAATGTGAATGGGACTCCTGTGGAGCACCTGTACCACATAGGTCTATGCAATGCTGCACTAGGACTTTCTGCAGAGTTTTAGCAGAGGAGCACCCAAAAGCTGAAGAAAGTGCTCAATACTATATCTGTGAAATGTAAGAAGGGAATCTGGTGAAGATCTCCGAGTTGGTGAATGCCTCTCCACTCCCCCCCCCCCCCCCGCCCAGCCTATGGGGAAGGAGCAAACTTAGTATTACCGCCACCATTACAATTGCCAGAAATTGGCACCACCGGGTAAGCCCCCAAAATCAGCCCATACCTGCAAGCACTGGCAGGATCCCAGAGGGCCCTTGTCAACCCTGCACAAGGTCTCCAGTAAGCCACAGGTGCAGCCAATCGCTCTATGCTCTATGGGTTAATTGCCCAGCCGATTGAGCTTTCTGATGGGACTGCTCCCTCCTTGTTACCCTGCACAGACCCCCGGCTCTCACAGCTGTTGCATGACCAAGCTTCTGCAGACATCTCTGCTGACACACCTAGCAGACACAAGCAGAAACCCCCAAGGCTGCTTTCCAGCACCTGCCACCTCCCACCACGTCTGCTCCAGACCAGCCCGCTCCCCCTACAGTCCACACCAGCCTGCCACTCCCACTTCTACCCTGTCCTCCCAGTGCCAGGCCTCCTCACACCACCACATAGGAGAGAGACCCTTCAGCATCAGCAAAGCCATCCCTCCACTTAGATCTGATAACACACAGACCATCTGATTTAGAACCTGCCAACTCCATCTTAGCCACCATAGCACAGGCTCTGTGGTCCAGCACACCACCAACTACAGACTTGTGAGTAACACAACTGGATCCACGCCCTTGGGGTGGTAATTCTCTGAGGAATCCCAAAGCCCCCTGACACAAGCCTCCTTCCAAAAGGGATGGATTACATCAAAACTGAACACAGACATAAGCTCTGTTCCTAAGGCTCCTGTGGCTATCTGGGAAAGCCTGGGAACCCAACTCCAGGCCTATGATAGCAGTCTACAAACCTGAAACCCCCAAAACTGCCTGCCACCAGGCCTGAGAATGGAACTCTAGATAGCAGGCACCCTCCCCAATCAAAAAGCCATCTGCTCCCAACGAAGCCACAAGGAAAGTGGAATACAACAAGGCACACAAGGTTCCATCAGGAATCTGCTCTGAGGACTACAGGGAGAATAAACTTCCCAAAGAACCCGAAAAATCCATTCTTTAGTATTTTCTTCTTGTTTTTGTTTTGCTTTGTTAGTTGTAATGTCTGATCATTTGTTGTTCATTTGTATTTCTATGTGTTACTTATGTGTATTGTGATTTAGGATTTGCTATTCCACTTAAAACTTCTGTTTTTCATTATTATTTGGTATCTTATTCTACTTTACAATTTGCTAATTTGTAAGTTTTTTCTTCTTCTTTTCTTCTCATTCCCCCTTCACCTCTCTCTCCCTCTCTACCTTACACTATTACTCAATCAGGGCTACCCTGTCTAGTTCTATACACAAATAAGGCCTCCTTCTATGTGAGTAAACAATAATTACAGGAGTTAACTTAGAGTAAGCAACTTTTCAATAATATCTGACTGATATTTTTCTAATCTCAGCAAGTCTCCCCAATACACTTTCTTATTTTCATCTTGATCTTTATGCTACTCCCAACATAACCTTTCTTCAAATTCTTTTCAACCTGTTACATTCAGTAACAAGGTATTTATTCTCTTCCTACTACATATACCTTTACCCTAAGCTGTTCTTACCCCTCTACTATCATTATACCCAAGATATCTTCTGAAATTAAATTTATATCTCTCTAATCTTAACCCTTCATTTCTCCATCTAATCCAGCCCATTGATTCTTAATGATTTATATCTGACCCAACTTACAGTTGGTTCTATATTTGACTACAAAATTGGTTCCATTTGACAACTTTGAGTACAAGGGGCCCATCTTGTTAACTCTAAGGAGCAGACTACTTATTAATCAAACCTAGGTTGCCTCAAAAGTTACAACTATATGCAATCTCGACCCCAAAGCCAAAATATCCCTCTGCAAGCAAAGAAAAAGAGAGCTAAACAGGAAAAAAACCTAACCTTACCACAGAAACCCTAACATCTACCCATCTACACTGTAGAGAGCTGCGAGAGGCCGCACCTGGAAGATGGCGCCGGCTTCCGCCCTCTGCCTTCCTGATGGCGAGTGCTCTCTGTGGTAAACAACTCCTTATATGGCTAAGGCAAAGAATCTGGTTTGCTTCCGCGCACCTGAGCCTATTGGTGGATCCCAAGTGGCGTATCAGGGTTGGCTACCCAGCGGGTACTTAAGGCTGTGGGGAATTCTCTCCGGGGTTGGGGTCAGAAGATTACTCAAAGGTCCTGAATAAACTGCAGAGAGAAGAGTTCGGTGTCGCGTCTTCCTTGCTGGTCGAGGCGGTAGCGACACGTGGTGGCCCGTACGGGGACTCAGCCATAACCCCAACGAGGACTCAGAACTCTCTGCGGTCAGGGTGGTGCACCGGTAAATTCCCAGGTAAAAGGGGGAATCCGCGACAAGAGCGGGGGTAAGTTCCCAGGTAAAAGGGGAATCCGCGACAAGAGCGGGGGGGATTTTTGCTCTTCTCTGTAAGATAGGAAAAGAGCGAGAACCTGGGGCTAGTCAATAGAGTAGCCAAAAGTGAAAGTAAAAGTTTGTTTACCAGCTTTAAATGTTTAAAACATGGGTGCTTCGTCTTCGCACCCAATTTTTTTGGCTCTCAATGAGCTACTGCACTCAAAAAAGTTAAAAATAAAAAAGAGTACTTTAGAGAGATTTCTGGATGAATGTGACATCGTTGCCCCGTGGTTCGCTGTCTCCGGAAGCCTCACGGTGGCCTCTTGGGAGAAACTAGGGAGGGACCTAGATTTTGCCTCTGATCAAAGAACGCTTAAGAGCGGAGTGAGACCAATATGGAAACTGATAAGAGGCTGTCTTGAGGACCAGCGTTGCAGTGAGGCGGTAGAGAATGGTCAGGCCGCCCTAGAAATGCTGCAGGAAGAAAGATCGGAAAGGGCAGACAGCGAAAAGGAGGAGAGCGGGGGGGGGGGGGGGTTATACCCCGGTTTTGCCGAACTAGAGACCTCTGAGTCTACAGACTCAGAGGAAATACAATCACTCATAGAACAAATAGAAAAAACAAAGATAAGAAAGAGGAGGGCTGGGAAGGTGGCTCAGTGGTAGAGCGCTTGCCTTGCATGCATGAGGCCCTGAGTTCGATTCCTCAGCACCACATAAGCAAAAAGAAAATAGCCGGATGAGGCGCTGTGACTCAAGTGGTAGAGCACTAGCCTTGAGCTGAAGAGCTGAGGGACAGCGCCCAGGGGCTGGGAAGGTGGCTCAGTGGTAGAGCGCTTGCCTTGCATGCATGAAGCCCTGGGTTCAATTCCTCAGCACCATATAAGCAGAGAAAAAGCCGGATGTGACACTGTGGCTCAAGTGGTAGAGTGCTAGCCTTGAGCTGAAAAGCTGAGGGACAGTGCCCAGGCCCAGAGTTAGGCCCAGGAAAAAAAAAAAAAAAAACCTATTCAAAAAACGCTGCAAATTTGTCTAAACAGTTGTCTAGTTATCTTTTAGGTAATTGAACTGGGGAGTTCTACAGCCTGATGGAACAGCTCAGGGTTGCCATCGTCATGGTGAACTCGACCAGAGTGGATGCCGGATTGGCGGAGGGGTTATCTTCATGGATCTCCGCTGCTATGAATCATCTTAAGGAGTGGGCGGGTTTGGGAGCCCTGACAGGCCTCCTGGTATTAGCCTCCTTGGTATGTCTGTGGTGCATTTGCCAAATTAGAGGTTCTCAGCGCCGCAGTGCAGCCATGATTATCCAAGCCTTTACAGCCATTGGAGCAGGTCAGTCCCCCCAAGCGTGGCTTGCCACCCTAAAACAATGAACACAGATTGCAAAGCCAAAGTACTGCAGTCGAGAGGCATGAGTTTTGCCCTCGAGGAGAGAATGTTTGATTGCACATGGGTTCGATTCACCTTTTCCAGTCCTTGTGAAAAACGAATCAATGGACAGGCTGAGTCATCCCTAGAGAAGGCGCCCTCTGGGAGAAGGCTTGTATGCAGTCCTTGCATTGCACAACAGGGATCGGACCTCTGTTCTCATCTGTGTTCTTTAAACAAAAAAGGGGGAACTGTAAAGAGCTGCGAGAGGCCGCACCTGGAAGATGGCGCCGGCTTCCGCCCTCCGCCTTCCCAATGGCGAGTGCTCTCTGTGGCAAACAACTCCTTATATGGCTAAGGCAAAGAATCTGGCTTGCTTCCGTGCACCTGAGCCTATTGGTGGATCCCACGTGGCGTATCAGGGTTGGCTACCCAGCGGGTACTTAAGGCTGTGGGGAATTCTCCCCGGGGTTGGGGTCAGAAGATTACTCAAAGGTCCTGAATAAACTGCAGAGAGAAGAGTTCGGTGTCACGTCTTCCTTGCTGGTCGAGGCGGTAGCGACACTACACAACATCGGGTTGGCTCTGGTCCTAAAAGACTGTCCTACTGTTGTAGCAGTGTGGTTCTTGTCTCCAAATGGGCAGAACTAACTGCAGAAACACAAGAAAAATAGCCAATAAACAAATCCCACCAGCATCTCCACATAAACAAGTTACATAGCAGTCCCATTATGACATAGAAGATAACGATCTAGATAGATTAAAAGCATGGCTGTAAACCTGCTGAATGAAAAATTGGAAACCCTACATAGGCTTATCAGAGAGTGCACAGAGGCCAACCAGAAGTTAATAGATAGCTTCATGGCCTCCACAAATAAAAAGGTAGAGGAACTCCAGCAGAGGGAGAAAGAATCTAATGAAAAGATAGGAACCTAGATTATGGAGTGGAAAGAACAGTCTGATAACCAACTCTAGGAGGTAAGGCAATCTATTCAAGACTTGAAAGAGAACCTTAATAAAGAGCTGGGCACCATTAAGAAAGACCAGCAAGAAGGAAAGGAGATAAACAACAAAGTACAAAGTCTTCAACCTAGAATGGAAGAAGCCGAAGAAAGAATATAGGTAGCTGAAGACAGTTGAGACTCCATAGAGAAAGAGCACACCGTTTTGCATAACAAAATTAAGCATGACAGATCAATGCAGGAAATAGAGGAAACGTTCAGAAAGCTTAATTTGAGAATAATAGGAATACAAGAGGGGCTGGAGAGGGAAGCCAATGTATTAGGAAATGCATTCAGCAAAATTCTAGCAGAGAACTTCCCAAATATACAAAAGGACAGGCCAATACACATGCAAAAAGCTTTTAGAAACCCAAATAGACCAGAATAGGACATCCCACCTCTACATTACAATCCATACCGCTCAATAGCCACTAAAGAAAGAATTCTTAAAGCTGCCAGGGAGAAGAGATCAATCACATATAAAGGTAACCCAATCAGAATTACCTCAGATTTCACAGAAGACACTATAAAAGCAAGAATGTCCTGGAAAGAGGTATGCCATGTCCTAAAGTCAAATAACTACCAACCAAGAATAATCTACCCAGCTAACCTCTCATTCACAGCAGAAGGACAAATAAAAACCTTCCACAGCACGTTAAATCGGATGCAATATACCGCTACCAAACCAGCTCTTCAAAAATTCCTCAAAGAGGTTCTACATATAGAAAACCAACTAGAACAGAATATAGTCAATGAAGTGGTCCACAAACACAGAAATATGTAATCACAAGAACAGCCCAGGCACAGCTTCCCCCCCCCCAAAAATTGTATAAAATGGTAGGGACAGACAAACACCTCTGTGTCTTAACCCTCAATATTAATGGTCTTAACTCTCCAAGTAAGTGACATATATTGTCCAGTTGGATCAGAAAGCAAGATTCTTCTAGGTGCTGTCTTCAAGAGACACACCTTGCCCACAAAAATAAACATTCTGAAAGTGAAAGGCTGAAATAAAATATATCAAGCAAATGGACCCCATAAACAGGCAGGATTTGCAATCCTAATATCAGATAAATAGACTTCAAATTAAAATCAATGAGAACTGATAAAGAAGGTCACTACATACTAATTAAGGGATCTCTTCTTCAGGAGGATATTATGATCCTAAATATCAACTCACCAAATAATAGAGCACCAAAATTTCTCTAAGAAACACCACTTTCACTCCAGTCTCACATAGATTCAAAGACATTAATTGTTGGGGAATTTAACACACCATTCCTTTCAATAGAGAGATCGATCTGGCATAAACTCAAGAGAGAAACCTCGGATCTTAAAATATGCATAGATCAACTAGACTTAACAGACATTTAACGAATATGTCACCTAGCAGCATCAGATTACACCTTCTGCTCAGCAGCACATGGGACATTCTCCAAAATAGACATCATTCTAGGCCATTTAGCAAATCTGTCCAAATTTTAAAACATTGAAATTATGCCCTGTATTCTCTCAGACCACAAGGGAATAAAATTAGAATTCAACATCAAAAGCCCCCAAAGGAAATACTGTAAAACATGAAGGCTGAACAACACACTCTTGGATCATCAGTGGAAGGAAGAGATTAGAAAGTAAACACAACTGTTCATGACATTCAACAAAAATGAACACACAAATTACCAGCTTCTCTGGGACACAGAAAGGCAGTACTCAGAGGCAAGTTTATAGCTCTGAGTTCCTCCATTAACAAATTGGAGAGATCTGAAACTAAAAATTTAATGAGTCACCTAAAGCTCCTAGAAAAAGAATGAGCTAAACCCAAATTCAGTAAATGGGAACAAATAATTAAAATTAAATCCAAATTAAATAAATTACATTTAAAGAAAAACTATAGAAAGACCTGACAAAACTGACAAAACTGATTCTTCGAAAAAATTAATAGAATTGACAGACCCCTACCAAATCTAATCAGAAAAAAGTAGTACACACCCAAATAAACAAACTCAGAGATTAGAATGGAAACATAGCTGTAGAAATAGCCAAGATTCAGGGGTTGAGAAGGTGGCTCCGTGGTAGAGCGCTTGCCTTGCATACTTGAGGCCCTGGGTTAGATTACTCAGCACCACATAAGCAAAAAGCAAAAAGCCGCAAGTGGCACTGTGGCTCAAGTGGTAGAGCACTAGCCTTGAGCTGAAGAGCTGAGGGACAGTGCCCAGGCCCAGAGTTCAGGCCCCACGACCAGACTCCCCCCAAAAAAAACAAAAAAAGAAATAACCAAGATTCAGGATATACTAACAGGATACTTCTCAAAACTTTATGCTAGTAAGTTTGAGAATCTTAAAGGTATGGACAAATTTCTAGCAAATATTGACATGCCCAAACTAAACCAAGATGATTTAAACCAACTTAACAGAGCCATATCAAGCATCAAGATAGAAGCAGCAATAAAAGACCTCCAACTTTTCCCAGGTGCCGGTGGCTCACGCCTGTAATCCTAGCTACTCAGGAGACTGAGATCTGAGGATCACAGTTCAAAGCCAGCCTGGGCAGAAAAGTCCGTGAGTCTCCAATAAATCACTAGAAAAAACGGAAGTGGTGCTGTGGCTAAAGCGGTACAGTGCTCACCTTGATCTGAAGTGTGCAGGGACAGCGCCCAGGTCCAGAGTTTAAGTCCCATAACCGGCAAAAAAAAGAAAAAAAGACCCCCCACCAAAGAAAAGTCTAGGACTAGATGGATTTACATCTGGATTCTACAAAGCCTTCAAGGCAGAACTCACACCAATACTCCTCCGTCTCTTCAATGAAATTAAAAGTAAAACATACCTACCACACTCTTTTTATGAATTCAGCATAATCCTCCTCCCAAAACCAGGGACTCCTCAAGGAAAGAGCACTATAGACCCATTTCTTTGATGAATTTCAATGCAAAATTTCTCAATAAAATCTTGGCCAATCAACTTCAACAACTCATCAAAAAAAAAATCATACACTGAGATCAAACAGGATTCCTTTCAGTGATGCAAAACTGGTTGAACATAAACAAAACGATATAATTCATCTCATCAACAAGAGCAAGAATAAGAACCACATGATTATCTCAATAGATGTGGAAAAAACTTTCACAAGATCCAACACTTATGATGAAGGCTCTGGATAAACTAGGAATCCATGAAACATTCCTCAATACAATAAAGGCTGTATATGACAAACCTACAGCCAGCATTATACTTAATGGTGAAAAGATAAAACCATTTCCTCTAAATTCCGGGAACATGACAAGGATGTCCACTCCCTTCAGTCCTCTTCAAACTAGTATTAGAATGCCTAGCTAGGGCAATAAGAGAAGACGCTGACATAAAGGGGATCCGAATAGGGGAAAATGAAGTAAAACACTTCCTCTTTGCAGAAGATGTGATCTTGTATATACAGAAACCTATAGATTCAACTCCTAATTACTTGAGCTGATCGGAAACGTTGGCAAAAAAGAAAGGTATAAAATTAACCCTCAGAAATCAATAGCTTTCCTGTATTCCTATAATGAGAAAAGTGCAGTTGAAATTAGGAAAGCAACCCTTTTTGCAATAGACCCACAAAAGAATAAAATACTTAGGAGTTAAGTTAACCAAATGGATGAACGACTTCTATGACAAAAACTTTAAAAACTTTAAAAAAAAAGAAATGAAAGGAGAACTAAGAAAATGGAAATACCTCCCATGCTCCTGGATTGGGAAGATTAACATCGTGAAAATGGCAATACTGCCCAAGGCTACCTACAAATTCATTGCGATACCTATTAATATCCCAACTTCATTCTTCAATGAAATAGAGGAAGCAATCCAAAAATTCATATGGAACAATAAAAAACCCCAAATAGCAAAAACATTCCTTAGTTGAAAGAGCAGCACTGGAGGAATATCAATTCAAAATTTCAAAACTCTAATAAAAAGCCATAGTAATCAAAACAGCTTGGAACTGGCACAAGAACAGACCCGAGGACGAATTGTTTAGGACTGAAGACCCAGAAATGAGCCCACAGACCTATAGCTACCCAATCTTTGATAAGGGTGCTAAAGAAATTGAATGGGGCTTGGGAAGGTGGTTCAGTGGTAGAGTGCTTGCCTTGCATGCATGCGGCCCTGGGTTCTATTCCTAAGCACCACATAAACAGAAAAAAAAGCCAGATGTGGTGTTGTGGTTCAAGTGGTAGAGCTCTAGCCTTGAGCTGAAGAGCTGAGGGACAGCACCCAGGCCCTTAGTTCAGGCCCACAATCGGACTCCCTCCCCCCAAAAAAAGAAATTAAATGGAAAGAAAAAACAGCTTTTTCAGTAAATGGTGTTGGTAAAATTGGTTAAAAACTTGTAGAAAACTAAAGATAGGACCGTATATAACACCCTGCACCAGAATCAACTCCAAATGGATCAAAGACCTCTAAAGAAAAGCAGAGTCCATGAAAACATGACAGGAAGGAATAGGAGAAACTCTAGGGTTCTTTGGCACCAGCCAAATGTTTCTTAATAGAGACCCAGAAGCACAACAAATCAAAGAAAGGTTAGGCAAATGGTATTGCATGAAACTGCAGAGCTTCTGCAAGGCAAAAGACATCGCTCGCAAGATCAACAGAAAGCCCACGGACTGGGGGAAAATCTTCACTACCCAAACAATAGACAAGGGTCTCATGTCTAAAATATACTTAGAATTCAAAAAACTAAATCTCCTAAAAACAAATCCTCAAACAACTGCCCAATTAACAAATGGGCTAAATACGTAAAGGGAGACTACTCTGAAAAGGAAATAAGAATAGCCAATAGACACATGATGAAATGCTTAGCTCCTCTAGCCATAAAAGAAATACAAATCAAGATAACGCTGAGATTCCACTTCATCCCAGTTAGAATGACTATAATCAGGAAATTTAGTAACAGATGCTGGAGACCATGTGGCTAGAAGAGAACCCTACTGCATTGTTGGTGGGAGTGTAAACTTGTTGGACCACTCTGGAAAGCAGTATAGAGGTTCCTCAAAAGACTGCACATTGCAGGGCGCTGGTGGCTCACGCTTGTAATCCTATCTACTGAGGCTGAGATCTGAGGATCGTAGTTCAAAGCCAGCCCGTGCAGGAAAGACCATGAGAATCCTATCTGCAATAAACCACTGGAAAACTGGAAGTGGCGCTGTAGTTCAAGTGGTAGAGCGCTCGCCTTGAACTGAAGTGTTGAGGGACAGAGCCCAGGCCCAGAGTTCAAGCCTCACAACCGACAAAAAAAAAAAAGACTCCACATAGAGCTCCATTATGGCCCAGCAATCCCACTTTTGGGATTTTACCCAAATAATCACAAACAGGGTAATACCAAAGCTACCAGCACAATCATGTTTATCACAGCATTATTTACCATAGCTAAGATAGGGAACCAACCCAAATGCCCCTCAGTATATGAATGGATCAAGAAAATGTGGTATAAATGTATACAATGAAATTCTATGCCTCCATCAGAAAGAATGACATTGCCTTATTTGTTAGGAATTGGAAAGACTTGGAAAAAATTGTATTAACTGAAGTAAGCCAGGCCCAAAGAAACATAGTTTCCATGGTTCCCTTGTCTGCAATTACTAGCACAGGTCTAGAACAAGCAGAGAAGTTCAAAGGCTATGTACACACGAACACATGAGATAATGTGAAGCAAAATGTACCCCAAGACAGGGACACAGTGGTTTTTTCTTTATTGCTAGTGTTTTATAATGTACATAAAATGCACTATGTGAATCTTTTGTTTCTTTTGTATGGTTTTTCCCGCCCGTGTAACCCCTGTTTTCACTGGATCTGATACTGGTGTTCTGCACCTTGTACATACATTTTTGTAATTTGGGGAGTGGAAAGGATATTGGGGAACGTTTAAATGAGTATGCAGGCTGAGACATTGTGATGACAAGTTGTACAGGACACTATGTTAAAAAACCAACTTTACAATATAGGGGGGTCAGGAGGTGTTGGGGAGGGGGGAGGGAAGTGATGGTAGAGGGAAAACAAAGGAAGAGTTAAATGCTTGCTATGGAATGTACTCATTACCATACTTATGTACCTGTAACCGCTCTCTACAACATTTTTATTATATATATATATATATATATATATATACATATATATTCGTATATATATGTATCTACATACATATATTTTTTTTCAAGAAAATGAACTTTACAACTTCAGCGGGGGAGAGGATTTAGTTGTAGAGGTGGGAGGGAAGGAGTGGTAGGGGGAAAACAAAGGAGGACGCAACAATGCTCAATAGGAAATGAACTCATTGCCTTGTTCATGTAACTGTAACCCCTATGTACAGCATTTTTACAGTAAAAAACTTACAAAAAATAATTCATGATTCAAAGCAAGCCCTAGCAGGAAAGTCTGTCAGATACTGATCTCCAACTAACCACGAGAAAACAGGGAGTGGCACTCTGGCTCAAGTGGTAGAGAGGTTGGCTCGAGCTGAAATTCAACCCAACGACCAACAAAAAGAAAAAAAAAAATGAAAGCACCAAACAACCTGAAGATGTTGTCCAGAATAATGAGTGGGGCATAATGGAATTACATGACTTAGTCACTTGCAACCTAGTTTACCAGCTGAGATGGTGGGTGATTTGTGTGTGTACCAAAACCTGCAAAATTATTTTGCTCTTTCCCAAGGAGGGAGGAAGGGAGGAATGGAGGAGGGGAGAAGGAGTTTGTTTGGCCTTGCCTTTTGGTTCAGTGATTGCCTTCTGGAGTCAAATTCACAGAAATTCCACTTGTAATCCTACTTACATGCCCAGCAAAGAAGTCATTCCATGGAAGTGGTCTGTGTCCTGTCTTTGGCCAGGTCCCAGCCACCACTGGGTAATCCAAGTCCCAATTCAGGACCAAGATGCCTTGAAGACAACTGATCTACTGGGCAGGTGGACCTAACCACGGCCAGAAAAGACAGAAAGTACCATGCTGAGGGCAGCACCGGAGATCTAGACTGGGCAGAGATTTTTTGTGATTCTCATTTTGTATTACCACTTTGATTCTACAAAATAAACTATGGATTTTAACTTTCTTCCCTCCCTTTGGATAAAACTCACAAAAACCTTGTCTTTAGCCTTTTTTTTTTTTTTTTTTTGGGTCCGGTCATGGGGCCTGAACTCAAGGCCTGGGTGCTGTCCCTCAGCTCTTCAGCTCAAGGCTAGCGCTCTACCACTTGAGCCACAGCTCCACTTCCGGCTTTTTTCTTTTTGCTTATGTGGTGCTGAGGAATCGAACCCAGGGCCTCGGGCATGCAAGGCAAGCACTCTACCACTGAGCCACCTTCCCAGCCCTGTCTTTAGCTTTTAAGACACTTAACTCTTAGGTCTGGCCAATCATTTCCAGGATAGTGAATTACTTAATTGTATTTTGAACGCATAAAACATGCATATAAAACTAGCATATTTTGATCTTATGAGAAAACAGCCTTGTTCTTCTCTGGTGTTATGACTAGTGTGATAATGCTCACTCAGGTTTATATCATTGTGCAATCATTGTTCCATTTTGTTCAGTAAACAGTTTTTCAGGACAGGAGAGCTGTGAGGGGAGAATATGGGATGAATATTTTATCTGTACTTCTTGTGGCCTGGGAAGAGCTTCTCAGAATGTTTGCAAGAGGAAATAGGACTCCATATAGACTGAATATAGAAAAAGATACACACCTTCAGTGCCACAGAAGGACAAATAAGAAAACTCATCCAGGCTCAAAGCAAAGCAACATGATGGGTTGTTTATGTGCGTGAAAATTTGTGGATTGTCTTTCTTACCATAGAGCGATCATTCAATGCTGGCATTTACAATATGTTCCAGGACTCATATCTGTTTAGGTCTGTTTCCTCTGAAGCATCTTCGATAGTGACGGAAAGGAGAATGTAACAATGGCACCTAGTTATGTTCTCTGAACGAGATTTTATCTCTTTCCCGAAACAAGTAGGGTTGTAATGAATGACTTGGATTTCCTGAGAGAAATTCATGTGTATTTCTTGTTTCTATTAAAGTTATCAAATGAATAACCTTAAATTTGTAAGATGTTATTATAACAAATGTGAGATAATGATTTTTTATGTTACTAGGATGCACCCAGTTTCCTTTTAGATAGAAAATATTTGGTTGGCTTCCAACTACAATTTTTGCATCTCAGCCTCCAGAGTACTCAAATATTTTTGGTAAGAAAAATCACTATGATATGGAACATGAGGCATGAAGAATGTAGACTAAAAAGAAATATTTTGAAAGCATTAACAAAACTGAACTTATCAGAAGCTTACTGTCTTCAGTGAGGAGAAAAATGAGAAAGAAGTTACAGAGGCAGACAATTGGAGACTAAAGAGAAGTTAGTGAATATTTCTTTGTTATCAGAGCTACTAAAGATTTCTTTTTAGAAAAATTCAGCTTGATATAGTGGTACATGCCTACAATTCTAAGTACTTAAGAGCTAGACAGTGGAAAGTATAGGAGGTTTGCTGTTTGTATGGTAAAAATGTGATACAGGTACTTCAATATTTAAAACAAACTGGTGCCACATGTTTATAAGAGAGGCAAAAGTAGGAGGATAATGGTTTGAGGCCAGTCTAGGCAGTTAATAAGAAACTATCTGAAAAGAAATCTAAAGCTCAACAAAGTGCTAGGTGTATGGATCAAGAGCAATTATCCAGGAAGGTTGAAACCCTGAGTTCATTCCCTTCTCCTGAAAAAAAAAGAGACAAGAAAAAGGAAAAAGATTATGATACAATTTTCAAGATATTTTCTATGCATTTTTTGGCTACAATTTATTTCTTCAATTGCCTTAAAAGTTTTGTGAAGTCATTTACACAGATAAATACCATTATTTGGGGAATTCACAGGAAATTCTTTACAACTCGTTTTGTTACAGAACAACTCTGTAAATCCGAGTTCAATGAGCTCAAAAGGAGAGGTAATGGTTTCATGAAAATGCACTTCATAGCTATGCGTCAGAATGTGAGGAGTGATTGAGTTGATTTTATATCAATTTTAAAAATTAGGGTAAATTCTTTTAGAATTTGGTATACACTTTTTTTTTAAATTTTATTTTATTTTATTTGAGAACATACTGTACAGAGGGATTACAATTACATGGTCAGGATAATGCATACATTTCTTACGAAGCATTGCAGCCTCCTCCTTTGTTTACCCTTCACCTCCCTTCCCAGCCTCCCCCCTCCACCCCACCCAATCATACCCCCCCTCCCCCCCCCTCCGACATTGTAAAGCTGGTTTTGACATGACATTTTGTACTTCTCATTGTTGCAACAGGTCCACCTGAATCCTTAAACGACTTGTTTGTCCCCATCTCCTCCCCATGTTATACAGATATCAAATATAGTGAAAGCAGGAGTTACACTGTGGGGGAGGGACATACAAAGCAACCAAGAAATAATCTTATAAATGCGTTAGAAACACATGCATGAAAGAAACAAAAACATTAAAATACATATTTGAGGGTTCGTTTTCCTAACATCACATTCTCTGACTTTTTCCGCTTGACTCATACCTATACTAGATATTGCAAATAAGGGAAACCATGGGACCTATGTTTCTTTGGGCCTGGCTTACTTCACTTAATATAATTTTTTCCAAGCCTTTCCATTTCCTAACAAATGGGGCAATGTCATTCTTTCTGATGGAGGCATAGAAATCCATTGTGTGTATATACCACATTTTCTTGATCCATTCATCTACTGAGGGGCATCTGGGTTGGTTCCATATCTTAGCTATGGTAAATAATGCTGCAATAAACATAGTTGTGCTGGTAGCTTTAGTGTGGTCTTTTTTGTAAACATTAGGGTAAATGCCCAAAAGTGGGATTGCTGGGGCATAGGGGAGCTCTATGTGGAGTCTTTTGAGTAACCTCCATACTGCTTTCCAAAGTGGTTGAACAAGTTTACATTCCCACAAACAATGAAGTAAGGTTCCTTTCTGTCCACATCCCCTCCAGCATCTGTTGTTGTTAGAGTTCTTGATTTTTGCTGTTCTAACTGGAGTGAGGTGATATCTCAATGTTGTTTTGATTTGCATTTCTTTTATGGCTAGGGATGTTGAACATTTCTTCATGTGTCTATTGGTCATCCTTCTTTCTTCTTCAGAGAAGCTTCTCTTTAAGTCTTTCTCCCACTTACTTATTGGGCAGTTGTTTCTTTGAGGATTTGTTGTTGGGTGGTTTAAATTTTTGAGTTCCAAGTATATTTTAGATATGAGACCCTTGTCCGTTGTATGGCTAGTAAAGATCTTCTCCCAGTCCGTGGGCTTTCTATTGATCTTGCTAGCTATGTCATTTGCCCTGCAGAAGCTCTGCAACCTTATACAATCCCATTTGTCCAACCTTTCTTTGATTTGTTGTGTTTCCGGGTCTCTATTCAGAAAATTTCGGCCTGAGCCAAGGAGACCCAGGGTTTCTCCTATTCCATCCTGTAATGTTTTCAGAGTGTCTGCTTTGAGTTCAAGGTCTTTGATCCATTTGGAGTTGATTCTGGTGCAGGGTGATATATAAGGATCTAGCTTTAGTTTTCTACATGTAGTTAACCAGTTTTGCCAGCACCATTTACTGAAGAGGCTGTCTGTCTTCCATTCTATTGTTTTAGCTCCCTTATCGAAGATTAGATGGCTATAGGTCTGTAGGTTCATTTCTGGGTTTTCAATTCTATTCCATTGGTCCTGAGGTCTGTTCTTATGCCAATACCAAGCTGTTTTGATTACTATGGCTTTATAGTAGAGTTTGAAATTTGGTATTGATATTCCTCCAGCAGTGTTCTTTCCGTTGAGGAGCGTTTTTGCTATTCGGGGTCTTTTATTGTTCCATATGAATTTTTGGATTGCCTCTTCTATTTCCTTGAAAAATGAGGGTGGAATTTGGGATACACTTTTAAGCAAGATTTTTAGACAGTAAAATTATGGTTGATATTTTGATGAAAGCTGTAAGACAATTGTTTCATAGATTTTTATAGAAGCTATTCAACAATTGTTGGATAAATTTCAACAATGCAAATGTGTGTTCTGTTTCATCTGATGGTGTTACATATCTAATCATCTAGGGTTAGGAGGAAGTTGTCTTCATTTTCAAAATACAGAAATGGAGGCAAGAGGAGACTTAGTG